>NW_026878282.1:0-103608 GCF_032173495.1 Musca vetustissima | reverse complement strand
TATCTAGGTCCTCTTCTATTTTCTTTATTCATAAATGACCTACCTCAAACTATAAAGTTTTCATATATCCTGATGTATGCCGATGATGCGAAATTATTTCTCAGTATTTCAGACATCTCACGTAATGATTTGTTACAAAATGATTTGAATTCGTTTACGAATTGGTATAATATTAACCTTATGAAAATAAATTACTCGAAATGCAAACTCATGAGATTTACAAGAAAGAGGTTAATAGATACTGATTATACACTTAACGGCTACTCTCTGGTTAATGAGTTTGTGGATCTAGGAGTTCTTTTGGTTCGTAAACTGAATTTTTATTCTCACATTTAAATAACAATAAACAAAGCCAAGTCAGTGATTGGGTTTATTAAACGGTGGAGTAAAGATTTCATGTCACAAAAATGTATACACAACGCTCGTTCGCCCTATACTGGAATACTCTTCGATCATATGGGATCCTATATATATATATATATATATTACACACAGTGATCGCATCGAGTCCGTTCAAAAGCAATTTCTACTTTTCTATTTACGGAACTTAAACTTCTTGAATCATAATCTTCCATCATATACAGATAAACTTTCCTTCATCAAGCTGCCATCTTTAAAAAGCCGAAGGAAAATGATGAATGTATCATTTGTGTTTAATGTAATAATGGGTGACGTCAATGCTGGAGTTTTAATCAACAATATTTGCTTCAATATTCCCCAAAGAGCTACTTGCAATTATGTACCACTAGCTATTCAATTTTCTAGAATGAATTATTCAAATGCAGATCCCTTAACAAGAATGTCTAACGATTTAAATGAATTATATAATCTTATTGATTTTTCTATGAATCGTGAAACATTGAAAAGTAAAATTGTAATGTATTTAAATTCATGAAATTAAGTACAACATTTTGTATTATATAGTCTGCAAGGAAAATATCCATAGACTAATAAATAAATAAAAAATGATAAAAAAAACTGAAATAGAAGGCCAGAAGGTGTTCATATAGGAGGCCAATAGATATTTTTTTTTTTACTGGAGCCTAGAAGAACAGAAGGCAGACCAAATAGTTATCTCATAGAAGAATCCACTACTGGAAAAAATATACATTTTTAAATTAAATAATTTAAAAAAAAAAAAATCCACGCCTATGTTAGGGCATTAGAAAATGCAGGCCTAGTTCGGTTATTGAAAAAATATTTTTAAAAAGTCTACGTCAATGTAAGGACAGTGAAAAATGTTTAAAATCTACGCATATCGTTAGGTGTTGCAAAAGTATTTCTAAAAAAATTCAACCTAATATTGGGGTTTTGAAAAATTTATTAAAATGTAAAAAAATATTTATTAAAAAATCCACAAAATTATATTAAAAAAAACCTTTACAGAAATAACTTGAATAAATATATCAATCCATATGTATAGAAAAAGTATCTTCAGCATCTTAAGGTCGTTCTTTTCAAGATATTTAAGAATACATTTTAAAATATACATTATTGAATGGAAATGTGTGTGTGTGTTTTGATTTTCCTTTTTTTCTTAAAAAAATCAATAACTTCTATAGAATAACACAGGAACTTTCAGCGACAGGTTCATCTAAGTTAGAATCCATATCATTTCCTCCATAATTACTCTCAGGTTTCATTTCAGGATGTCTTTCATGGTAATTCACTGTAAAATATAAACGGGTATTTAGTTTAGTATAATTTTCTTTTTTTTTGTATTTTTTGAGGTTATTTTAAGGTTGGTGATTATTAATAAACCTACAGAATATTTCATAGACAAGACTTTGTGTTAATGGTGTTATTTCCATTTTGGCTTTTTCCAAAAAGATTCGGGCATTACGAACACATCGTAACATTTCACTCAAATTGAACGAAGACAATTCTTGGTACATATTTAAGCGTCTATCCCAAAAGAATGGCAATTCCTCCGATCTTAGACTATTCTCCATGGCTATGAACATCTAGATGACAAGTGAGATATTGTTAGACACAAAAAAAAAAGAAACGAAATAATGTAGTTATATATGCAGATTTTTGTTGGCAGATCAAATGAAACGGCTACAGACGACTAAAGTAGTCCACTATGGTAATTTGGCATTTGAGTTTCGGGTAGGGAAATGTTCAATACATATTTGTCCACGACCAGATTTTACAATCTTAACAAATCCCAAACGGTTTTCAAAATATATTCTCCTATTTCAACTTACATCCAATATTATAACTGACAATGAATTATTCCAATAGCTTTTGTTCTGCTTCTCCTGGACTTTCCACAAAAATAATGTTTTGATAAAATAACTCTTCATACAGCTCATATTCGAATGGGCATCACGAAATTTTTTTATCATACGCAAACAATTCTTCAAATTGTTACAGTCTTTTATTAGATTCTGTTCCTGCCGATAAAATGACGATCGAAACGATGTGTGATCCCAGTCGGCCCACTTAATTGGTTTCGGTATGGCTTCCCATTGGCCAACATTAGCCTTTGTAACACTTTGCTCCTGATCCATCAATATACCGGGTACAAAATCCACCGAATATTCCATAGTCAAGCCGTTTACTTTAATTGTATGCGCTGGTCCTTCACGATGGTAACGTAATTTTATATTGTCGAAATGCCAATCCATATCCTCGAGGGCTTTGGTAAAACAACTTTGAATATATGATTGTAATTTGTTTACGATCAAACAATTATCGTCATCCAACCATTTGCAGAGATATGTATACGTGGTTGCATGTTGTTTCTCGCGGTGTATTTTTGCCAAAACTTTGGTAAAGTCCAAATGAACATTACCCGCTAACTCGGGATCTTCTCTAACGATAATAAGCTTATTTTCAGGGAAACGTATATGGAAGACCAGGTCGAATTCATTGGGTACGGTGACTTTTAAATTGTCACCATAACTTCCTGGAAATATATTTTTTTTTAAAAATAATTTAATGAAATCCACACCCAAGTAAAGACCTTAAAAATAATTTAAAAATCCGAATATTAAAAAATTCATGACTGTGTCAGGCTATTGACAAATTATTTTTAGAAAATCCAAACCGATGTTATGCCTATGTTGGGGCGCTAAAAAAATATTAAAAAAAAATCCAAGCCTGTTATACGATTAGTCATTATTTGTAATAACTAGTCTCTAGTCCGAGCAAATATTAGAAGCCATTCTAAATATATATATATATATATATATATTTTTTTTTTTTTTATTGGTCTGCTAGGTTTTTAAAAATATTTGAAAAATATTTGTACAAATTCCACGACTATGTAATGAACTTGAAAACATATTTTGACATTGTATTCAGACTTTGTCTACAGCCATGGTATAATAATAGAAGGTAACAGCAAGTGTTGTTGTACAAAAAACGATACAACAACCACATGGAAATTTGTTGTTGTAAGTTCTACTAGTGTCAACTGTAAATGTAAACAAACAAACAAATTATCATTAAATTATTTTTATTTTGAAAATGAAATATTTTTGAATCCTCAAAATAAAAATTGAAAAACATGAATGAAAATCTATAAAATGTATATTTCTATCGCTTCCACATCTTTCCTATAATTGAGCCATTGCCATATATATGTGTAACACATATGCAAATGCTGGGAATAGCGAGTTGTTCCTTGAAGAAAGATTTGCTTCCTCAAACTTTCCCAGCAGGCAGATTGAGTAAATTGAATACGGGAGGACATTTAATACAGAACAAATTCGAATTGAATGCGTTCCCAATTTTCCTGTTGGGTGATTTTTAAAAACATACTTTGTCAAATTCATATTGACACTAGTATTACGTTGGAATCAAATCAGCTGGGATTTCCTGTTACCTTTTATAATTGTACCATGGTCTACAGCGTATATATTTTTAAAAGCCTAGCAGACCAATAAAAATATATATTTTTTTAGAATGGCTTCTAATATTTGCATGTACTAGAGACTCATTATTACAAAGAATATATGACTAATCCTCTATATATATTTATATAATTTATTCTCCCTTTAAGGCAAACAATATATCTTTCTGCGAAATATGTGAGAGACAATGGTTGTGATTTTATGAATTCCAAATTTGTCAAGTGGTACGAAATGTTATTGAATTGTGGTCGCTTCGATCACGTATGTATGTAATTGGTATATGGATTGTTTATTTGTGATAAGATTTGCTGATTTTTTTTTATATTTTCCTAGAACCAATTTTGCCACAATTATTTGTTTACTTTTCTTTATTCCATTCCATTGGGGATATTGGTTGAAGAGTATAACAGAGAGTTGGATTCCTTATTGTTTACCATTTAATTTTGTGTGGGGAATGCGTGCCGCTCCCAATTTTTTTTTTTTTTTTGCTTCCTGACCAGTCGTAATTTAGACCAATGAGACGACATACACTGTTTAGAAATGTTATTTATTATTTTAAGTCAGACATTTTTTTCGGAAAGCAATCTATTAAACTATTAAATATCGCATAATAAATTGTTGTAATTTAATAAAACTGAATTACAGTGTTGCGCAAAACAAAAGCAACAAAATGTGAATCAACATTTATCTTATTTTATGTGTACATATATTTTTTTCTTCTATGGTTATGAGAATAATTCTAATTAAGTTCTCTTAGCTTTTAAGGTACAGTAATGTTACAAATGAGACGATGACCGTGGATCGTTACAAAAAGAGAGTGCAAAAAAATAGCAACAAATCATGAAGAATGCAAATAGTGTAAACTAATCGAAAATATTAATGACAAAAGAAATTTAGCAATTTTTGCATTAGTTTTTGGCCAAAACCTTCGCATTAACTGTTCATTTTGTGATGGATCGAAATAAATATTGTACAGACTTAAAATCTCAAATTATTTCTGAATAAAGGAATGGAAAATCACAAATATCAATTGCCAAACAGTTTAATATTAACCGGTCTGTTATTTGTAGACTAATACAAAAGGTGGGCGGCAACGAAAGACATCGGCACGTGACGAAAGAAAAGTTTGTTTCATGTTAAAAAAAAATCCATTTGAACATCTCAAGAGGTTGTAAAGACCCCCAATTTAAGTATCCACCATAGCACAGTTCGCAGACGAGCAATCGAAAATAATTTAAAAACTTATAGACCTGGCAAGAAACCCCTACTTACAGCCAGACATAAGCAGCAAAGGTTGGTGTTACATGTTAAACGTAATTGTCTAAAATTTTTGGTTATATATTTCATTTTAGTAATTTTTAGGCTTAATTTTGCAAAAGCACTCATTGGTTGGACCATCCAAAAGTGGAAAATCGTTTTGTTCAACGACGAGTCCAAGTTTAATTCGATCAATTCCGATGGAATGTGTACTGTACGTCGTCGTCCAGGTACACGACCTGAGCCAGGAAATTGTAAAATCAATTTTAAACACGGAGGGGGTGGTATTATGGTCTGGACTTGCTTTTCGCATAGTGGCGTTGGCCCTTTTCATAGAATTATGGATCGTTTTATATGCAGAGTGGAATATGCCACTTCAACACTACAACGACCCGAAAAACATCTAGAAAGTTGTTAAAGACTACATATCAGCAAATGGAATTAAAGTTCTGGATTGGCCGGCACAATCGCTGGAGATAAATCCGATCGAAAATCTCTTTGGGATTTTGAAGAAGAGTCAGAAGTTTTCCAATAAGAATTCATTATTCGAAGCCCTTAAAGAGAACTGGGAACACATACCTGAAGCCATTATACATAATTACTTTTCGCATTGTGGCGTTGGCCCTTTTCATAGAATCGATGGAATTATGGATCGTTTTGTGTATAAGGGTATCTTGGAAAATCAAATGCTTCCATATGCAGAGTGGAATATGCCACTAGAACACGACAACCACCCGAAACACACCTCGAAAGTTGTTAAAGACTACATATCAGCTACATGGAATTAAAGTCCTGGATTGGTCGGCACAATCGCCAGACTTAAATCCACACATACCTGAAGCCATTATACATAATTTAATAGAGTATATGCCTCGGAGATGTGCAGAAGTGATAAAAAATAAAGGTTCTTATACCAAATATTAATATATTGCTTTTGTTTTGCACACACAAAATTTTCGACTAACATGTTATTTTCGTTCTACATCAAAAATGTATGACATTAATAGAATATAACTTTTGCTTTTTATGCTGTACCAATGTAACTTTAATTTATGTATATTCTTTTTTTTTTGTGCCCTGGAAATTACATGAAATATACGATTTTTATTTTTTCAATATATTTTGTTGCTTTTGTTTTGCGCAGTACTGTATACTTATATATAATACCCCTGCTCCTAATCTCCCACACGTTGATATGAAATCATAGTGTTGCCAGATTTTATTTTATTGATTTTATAGTCATAATATTTCAATGACCACCAGCCTGGGGCGAGACATTTTTAAAAATATTTTTTTTCAAAGCCCATACATAGAACTGGATTTTTTTAAAATAGTTTTTCAATACCTAAACATAGACGTGGATTATTTTTTAAATTTTTTAAGCCTTAACATAGGTGTGTATTTTTTAAATAGGCGTACAGTAGACTCCGCTTTAGTGAAATGGAAAAAAATCCGGATGTTTGTTTCAATTATCCGATGTTTTCAATTAAGCCGAGTTCGGTTAACTGAAAATAATTTCAGTTATCCGAATTTCATATAAGCGAACAAATTCACAGTTTTAAGAATTTCAATAATCCATATTTTTCGAATTTTACGAAAATACACGATAGAAATTAAAACTGGTGGACATGTTCACTTCTTTTGGGATTTGTATCATGAACTGTCTTTTTATGCGTATTATTAAAATGTGCGGCTTGTAACGAAGTCCATAAATATTAATTGTTCTATAATATAATATTTATGATAGATCTTAGATGGAATGATTTCAAAAATGCAAAATATCGGACCATGTCTTTGAAAAGGTTTCATATAACGATACTAGCCGATTTTTTTTTATTTTTTTCAGCTGACTTGGCTGTAATATGCAATAAGCGGTTGTGTGTGACTAAAAATTTCTTCATAATAGATTCATGTTTTTACAATGTTCCTATATAGAATTTGGTTATCATTTGAAGGCTTTCAGTAATGCCGAGTGATTCGAAAGGAAATTGTAATATTTGACTAAAAAAGCTATTTCAGTTATCCGATATTTTCAGTTATGCGGAGTAAATTATGAACGATTAAACAAAAAAGAAATGGTGCAGGAAATCTATTTCACTTATCCGATATTTTTCACTTAAGCGACTCACAGTAAAGCGGAGTTGACTGTATAAACAATTTTCAAAATATGTGGCACCACATTAGAACTTGTTTTTCTTGTATTTTGTATGTTTTTTTTTTTTTTTTTTTTTTTTTTGGTTTCGTGTTCTGTTGTTCACCTCCCAGTTGATAGCCGTTAAAGAGATACCCAAAAGGCTCTGTACTACGTAGACGTTCAAAGATCGCATTTTTTAATTTTTCAAAATGGTTTGCATAGATTTCACGATCCCGATCAATATTGATGAATTGATTGATATCCGTTAAAATCGATTCCAAATTCGGTTTTAGCTTTGCTGCAGACATTGTTATTGTAAGACTTCTCCTCCGGCCGTGTTCGTCGATATTTGTTGTTCGAACGAAGTGTTCTTTACGACTGAATATTTTTCACATCAGCTGTATTGATGTTTATGTTTCTTTCAAGGTAGATATACAAGGTAGCCGCATCGGCGAATTTCTACAACAAACATCGGTTGTTGTATTTTGATATGTCAAAAATATTTTGCCAAAACAAATAGATTGACAAGATTTTTTTACACAAATTCTTGTAGAAAATGTTAATAAAAGTATTGCCAAAAAAGCTCTTCGAAATTCGGAGATTTTCATTCATAATTTTGTTTTTTAATTTTTTGGTTCAACATTACAACAACATTTTTGACATTTATTTGTCCAACAGCTGGGCCGATGCGGCTACCTAATTAACACTAGATTGCCGAGAGCAGTCATTTTGACGGTTTTTAAATTTCAAGTACAAAAACAACTGTGTATATTATGACTCAGCTTTTTAAAATTTGGTGACTTTTTCTATTTTTATGTGTGCCATGGCCTATAAATGGCCTATTAACAGATCTTGATGTGTGCGTTTTTTTAATATTTTTTATCGATTATCAGAACATTAATTGGTCTGTTCCCGTACTGCAAGAATCTACTACTTTTTACTACGATAACGAATTTTTCTTTATGATATCGAAGAAAATAGTAAAATCGAGTAGATTCTTGCAGTACGGGAACAGACCAAATATTAGTGGTCTGTTCCTGAAGCTGCAAGAATGTACAATTTTTTACTACGATAACATTTTTTCCTTTATGATATCGGAAAAAATAGTCAAAATTAGTAGATTCTTGCAGTACGGGAACAGACCATAGGTATATGTTTTCTGAGCAACTTTAAAAAGAGGGAATTTTTTTCCAAGAGTTATTTTCCAATAATCAATAATCACCTACAGGCATTATATTAAGTGGATTGTATTACCATACCCTCGAAGGGAAATTCGCTAAATAACTAAACAACTGTGTATTTGGTAATATCTGGAGAAGGAGGAACATTAAAAATTTGGAGTTTATACTGGCTCTGTTTAACTTTTATCATTATGCAGATGAATTAAACAAAATGAACTGACACAAGTTTTAGGTAATATTGTTATCAGGGCCTCAACCCTTCTATGTGAATCTTTTCATCATCCATTGATTTGGTTGCATCACAGAATTGAATGCAATTTGTTATTCTGTCTGGTGGCAACAGTATGCAATATGTCTATATTGGGAGATAAATAAGAATAACAAAACTACTGCAACTGTGAAGTTTAGACAGGCGCCATAGTGGGCAAAAAACAGTCACGTTCTCTCAATCAACGAAAAATTGTATATAAAAAAGAGCTACTAAGTGACTCACTGCTCGACGCTGGTCAAGACTAAGTCTGCAGATATAAATAGTTGTATTTAAGTCAAATCGAAAGCCCATCTTATGCAAGACCAAAATACTATGTTATAAAATTTTTGAAAGTATTTTATGAGAGGTTCTTTTATTAGAAGTTCTTTTCACAGAAGTTCAACTCATAGACAATCAGAAGTTTTCTAGTCATAGAATACTAAAAGATCTTCTGATAAATGGTACTGAAAATCTTCATATAGAAGTCAGAAGTCTTCTTCCCATCGCATATAAAGTGCTATCCAGCGTACTGTGTGAACGACTGAAGCCAATGGTCAATGACATTTTTGGACCATACCAATGTGGCTTCAGACCCGGCAATTCCACCATTAACCAGATTTTCACTCTGCGCCAAATCCTGGAAAAAACCCACGAAAAGCACATCGACTCATTCCACATATTCGTCGACTGTAAAGCCGCATTCGAAAGCCCTATCCGTTCAGAGGTGTATAAAGCCATGTCTGCGTTTTGCATTCTTGCAAAAATTAATTTGGCTATGCAGGATAACTTTAACAGACACAAGATCAGCAGTTAAAATAGGAGAGGACCTCTCGGAGCCCTTTAATACCGAACGAGGATTAAGACAAGGTGATAGTTTGTCGTGTGACCTTTTTAACATCCTGCTGGAAAAGGTCATACGAGAGGCAAAAGTGAACAGAAATGGCATTCTGTACACCAAACAACACATGTTACTCGCCTACGCTGATGACATCGACATAATGGGTCAAACATTGAGAGCGGTAACAGCCACCTTTGAACAAATTGAGAAGCAGTCTGCCAAAGTGGGTCTGGCAGTAAACGCCGAGAAGACCAAGCTGATGGTATCAACGCGCAAGACGTCCAGTAGACTCGGACCAACTGTGGAACTTGAACATCTATTGTAGCCAAAATGTTGTTCGATTGCGACGAATTTTGGCATAGAGCATCCAATTAGGGCTACAGTGAAGTGTGCTAAGTTTTGTTGAATTAGGTTCAGATTTAGCTATAGCTTCCATATATATTTCCGATCGATTTCATGAAAATTGAGGACCAAGTTGCCAATATTTGTTCGATTGCGACAAAACTTGGCATAGAGTTCCCAATTGGGGTTACAATGACGTACACTAAGTTTCGCTGAAATTGGTTCAGATTTAGTTATAGCTCCCACATATTTTTCCGATAGATTTCATTTCGACGAAAATTTACATAGAGTATCCAATTGGGGCTACAATGAAGTGTGCTAAGTTTGGTTGAATTAGGTTCAAATTTATATAGCTCCCATATATATTTACGTTCGATTTCATCAAAAGGGTGCACCATTTAGACTAAATTTTGTTAGATTGCGTCGAAATTTGGTATAGAGCATGTAATTGGGGCTACAATATTGTGTGTTAAGTTTGGTTGAAATAATTTCATATTTAGTTATAGCTTCCATATTTTTTTCCGATCGATCTTATGCATATTGAGCACCAAGTAGTCAAAATTTATTCGATTGCGATGAAATTTGGTATAGAGCATCTAATTGGGGCTACAATGAAGTGTACTAAGTTTGGTTGAATTTGGTTCAGATTTAGCTATAGCTTCCATATATATTTCCGATCGATTTCTTGCAAATTGAGCACGAATTAGCCTAAAATTTGTTGGATTACGAATAAATTCGGTATATAGTATCCAATTGACGCTACAATGACGTGCGCCAGATTTCGCTGAAATCGGTTCAGATTTAGTTATAGCTTCCATATATATTCCCAATCGATTTGATCTAAAGAAAATCACATATAATTATTTTTACCGTTTATTTACTTTTTTTGTTTTTTTTGTGTTTTTATAATTTAATTTCGTTTTTGTTGTTGTTGTTTTTTTTAATATACTTAATGATACGTTTTGTTGCTTGTTTGCAATATTTTCTCCCGCAAATAGAACTTTGAACAGCATTATAATTAATAATATTAAAAAATATTTTAAATGACAATTTTAAAGAAAACTCAAAAAAAATTTTAAAATGGTGTGTGGTGGGTGGGGTTCGTTCGGTTCGATTCGTTCAAATTTTTTATAATTTGAGGTGGTGTATTGATATTCGCAATGCAGTTTAGGTAAATTGTTTTAGGGTGTAAATTGAATATTTATTTTATTTGAAACTAGCTACAAAACGTGTGATTGATTTCATAACTATCGAGCATAATTTTTTGATTTTGTTTCTTTTTTTTTTTTTGGAAAATAAATTAACTATCTTACTAATATCAAATTTTGTAGAAATCCTTATTCTGTTTTTTGTTGTTGTAAAGAAAACAAATTGAACTGTTTTTGTAAAGCCTAATCTACTAATGATGAGTTTCTTGTTGTTTTTGTTGCTGTCGTTTACAAGCCACCACCCGAACGATCAACACTGATCTTTTGCTTAAGGGCCTGGGCTTCTTGTTTTTGATCTTCCATTTCAGCCAAACGGGCAAAGCGTGAATATGCCACAGCACCAGTTTTAATGGCCGACATCATCTGAAATCCAAATAAATTTTTTTATTAAAATTTAATAAAAAAATTCAAAAATCGAAAATTACCTGAAGATATTCATCCAGTTCAACCTGACCGTTCATGTTGGTATCGATTTCTCTAAGGATTTCATGCAATTGTTCACCGGAAATATCACCATCACCAAAGTTCTGTGGCAAAAATAAAATTTTTTTTCAATTGAATTTTCAAAATCCTAAACTAAAAAGGGTTTTATCATTTTTGTTGAGCCCTCTGGACAAATTTTTTCAATAGAAAAAAATTCGACCTTTTAAAAAGAACAATTTTTGTCAAAAACAATAAAAGAAAAAATTGCTGGGCCATCAGGGTCATTTTTTTATAGAAAAAATTCGTTGGCCTCTACACCAATTTTTTTATAGAAAAAAATTCGATGGTACCTCAGGACCAATTTTTTCTTTTGTTGAAAAAAAATCGTTGGCCTTCCATTTCCAATTTTCTATAGAAAAAAATTCGATTGGCCCCCAGGTACAATTTTTTTCTACAGAAAAAAAATCGTTGGGCCCTCAGTTACAATTTTTTTCTACAGAAAAAAATTCGTTGGGTCCTCAGGTAAAATTTTATTCTACAGAAAAAAATTCGTTGGACCCTCTGGTCCAATTTTTTTCTATAGAAAAAAATCGTTGGACCCTCTGGTCCAATTTTTTTCTATAGAAAAAAATCGTTGGTCCCTCTGGTCCAATTTTTTTCTATAGGAAAAAATAATCGTTGGCCCTCAGGACCAATATTTTCTATAGAAAAAAATCCTTGGACCCTCAGTTCCATTTTTTTCTATAGAAAAAATTCGTTGATCCCTCAAGACCAATTTTTTCTATAGAAAAAATTCAATGGAACTCCAGGACCAATTTTTCTCTATAGAAAAAATGCCATGGGTCCTCAGGACCAATTTTTCTCTATAGAAAAAAATTCGATGGGCCCTCAGGACCAATTTTTCTCTATAGAAAAAAATTCGATGGACCCTTAGGACCAATTTTTCTCTATAGAAAAAAATTCGATGGACCCTCAGGACCATTTATTTCAATAGAAAAAAATTGTTGGACCCCTAGGACCTCAGGACCACCTTCCCAAATACCGTCTAAATGAAAATTAAACTCCCGATTTTCTCCTAACTTACCTTAAGGGCGCGACGAATATCATTGATCGAAACATAACCCTTGTTTTCTTTATCAATAAGTTGGAAGCGTTTAATGTATGTCTGAATTTCTTCCTTGGACAATTTAATTTGTATTCTCTCCTTAGTGGCACGATTAACCATCAGACCCATTTCGCCGGCCAAGAATTCCGAGGCGGCTTTAATTTGTTTCTAAAAAAAGAACACAAACACTTGCTATACAAGAAACCTCTGATATTATTTAATTCTGCTCTCTCATCTACCTCTTTTTCATCCTTCGACCATTTCAACTCCTCACCCATAATATCGACAATAACCGGCAGGGCTTCCTGGGCAGCTTGCACGTTAAGGAATGACAAACGCAATCGGCGTGCAATCATGTCCACAGCATTACAGGCATACTCCCTGACACCATAACGGATTTCAGCATCAATATAGGGAAAATCGGGATGGATGCGATTACCGATGATGGGCCAGCGTTTGCCAGTTAGGGAGGCCATTTTGGCCACAGCAAAGGCACGATCACCATATGACTTGGCCAAGTGTTGGGCAACTTCGCATTCCAATCCAAAATCTTGTACCAAACGGATGTACATGGTTGGGGTCCAACCCTGGCCGCCCTCAATCTTCAAGTAGGAGGTAACAGCTTCAGGACGTTCTGGTTTCAGATTACAAGCTAAAACCGAAATAAAATCAAGTAATATTACCTATCTTTCCTAGATTGCCTCTTAATTACCCACCTTTAATGGCCGCATCCACAGTATGTTCCGCCATAGCCCTGTATGTTGTCCATTTGCCACCAGCAATGGTAATCAAATTCGATGGACTGACATGGACAATGTGATTACGAGCCAACGACTGGGTATCATCCTTATTGGGATCTGACACCAATGGACGAATACCACTCCAGGCGGACAGCACATCACCACGTCTCACCTCAACATCGGCATTGAGATAATTCTTGATTTCATTCAAAATGAATTGAATTTCATCTTCCGTGGGCTTGGGATTGTGCGTAATGTCACATGGCAGATCTGTGGTGCCGGCAATTGTCTGCCTCTGCCAGGGTAAGAAGAAAATTACACGACCATCTGACGTCGATGGATCCAATAGACCCATTTGATCGGGACTATAATAGCCAGGTAATACAATATGGACACCGGAACTGGGGCAGCAAATTGTCTTGACAGTTGGATCGTCCATTTTGCGAATGGTGTCGGTGAACGGGCCGGTGGCATTAATAATACACTTTGCCTTGACGTCGAACACCTTGCCGGACATGTGATCTTTAACTTTGGCACCGCACAGCACCTTTTTGCCGGAGGCATCATTTTTCTTGTGCAGCTCAAGGACTTCGACGTGATTGCATACGGTGGCACCGTGACGGGCAGCTGTTAGGGCAACTGCCAAACACATGCGGGCGTCATCCTGTTGACCTATAAGGAGAGGGGAGGGGAATCGTTAAAATAGGTTCTTGAAATTGATAGAAAAAATTCATTAAGTCATCAGGATAAATTTTTTTCCATATATTCGTTGGATCCTCAGGACTATTTGTTGATGAAAAAAATCGTTTTTTCTATAGAAAAAAAAATCGTTGGCCCACAGGACTAATTTTTTCCTATAGAAAAAATTCGTTGGGTCCTCAGGACCATTTTTTTCTATACAAAAAATTCTTTGGGCACACAGGACCAATTTTTTCTATAGAAAAAATCGTTGGGCCCACAGGACCATTTTTTTCTATAGAAAAAAATTCGTTGGGCCCGCATGACCAGTTTTTTTATAGAAATATAAAATAGATCACTCTACTTACCATCATAATAGACAATAGCACCGCATAGCTTATCCCTTTTCAACATGGGGAACAGTTCCAAAGCATCTTGTTTCGATAGATAATACGAACTCTTGACATTACGATCGCCAGCAACCAAATCGTAACATTTAATACCAACCCAATAGTATGGTACCTGCCACCATCTAAATGGATACACACACAAAACAAAGAGACAATTACTAATCGGTTCCAAAGCAAAATTCTATTTTAGGACATTACTGATAAACTGGCAGCATAATAGGCAATGGATGAGCTAAATGGGGAGCCGATTCAAGCATGGTTGCTCTCTCTTGTAGGGCTTCCTTAACCATACGATATTGTTCAAAATCTAACTACAATAAGCCACAAAAAATACACAAAACAACAATAAATATTATTAACATATGTTTGTATCTGTTCAGTTCGGTTCGGTTTTGTTTTATATATTATATAGCATATTTAACTACAGCCTTAATTACAGATTTTTTCTTTCTTGGCAGTTTATCTTGTAATACTTACGCCTAAAATAGCCTTTTGCAAATAACGCACACCACCATGAATCAATTTAGTCGAACGCGATGAGGTACCACTGGCAAAATCATCAGCTTCGACTAAAGCTGTTTTCAGGCCGCGAGTAACAGCATCCAAAGCGCAACCGGCACCAGTGGCACCACCACCAATAATAAGTACATCAAATTCTTCACCAGCCATCAGAGATTTCATTTGTTCGGCACGCGAGACCAAGGTACGCTTACGTTTGGGTGGTCTCTTCATTTCGGCAATGGCCTGAAAGGTATGGAAAAAGGCCACAAGATTTGTATCGGAATTTTGAAATATTTAGAGAGAAGTTTATACCGTATGTGGTGAATTCCAACGGTCGATCGTCCATGTTGCCAAAACTGTACCAATAGTGGCACTTAAGGTTGTCACACCTATTTGATATAGTCTCGATGCCATAATTTATTCTGCAATAAAACAAAAACAATGAAATACCATATTAATGTTAATTTTATAAGCCAAATCAAGGTGAATCTTTCACGACGATGAGAAAGCAAGGAATCAATCAAGAGATTGAGGAGGATAATATCTCACAATCGCCCCTCCAAAGGGGGAGGAGACTGCAAGCAGTCTAAGCAAAGCGGATTGATAATGGCGGTCCTCTAAGATTGTTGAGAAATCTTTGACACCATCATCCACTGTGAAATATGGCAAGGCAGTGCCGAAGTCAGAAGGAGCATTTTGAAAAACTTCTGCTATCAAATAGTGACGGTGAAGAAGATATCCCAGAACCAATAAGAGATTACGGTATAAATTGTATACCACTTAGCCAAGATGAGGTCAGAGTAGTAATTAATCGGCTGAAGAACAATAAAGCAGCATGTGCCGATTGATTACCAGTCGAACTATTCAAGACCGGTGGTCAGATGCTGCTCAAGAGCATGTACCAGCTGATTTGTACAATTTGGCCAGAGGAATACATGCCCAATGATTCGAACCTCCTGTGCATCCTGTGTCCCGTGCACAAAAAAGGAGACAGGACGATATGTTCCAACTATAGGGGAATAAGTTTCCTTGACATCGATATGCGATAAGCCAAGGGTCAATGACATTATTGGACCATACAAATGGGGCTTCAGGCCTGGCAAATCCACCATTGATCAAATTTTCACCCTGGAAAAGACCAATGAAAAACACATCAACACATTCCATATATTCGTCGACTATTAAGCCGCATTCGACAGCCCTATCCGTTCAGAGGTGTTTAAAGCCTGGTCTGCGTTCGGCATTCCTGCAAAATTAATACGGCTATGCTGGATAACTTTAAATGGCACCAGGTCAGCAGTTAAAGTCGGAAAGGAACTCTCGGAGCTCTTCAATAACGAACGTGGATTCACACATGCGAACAGAAATGACACTCTGTATACCAAACAGCATATGAGAGTAGCCTTAAATGGGAGCTTTTGGGTTCTTGAGCGCGTTTTCAACCCAATTGGCTGAAATTTGGTACATTGGGTTCTTGTTGGGTACCAAATATATCCACTAAAAAATTATATATATAACGGCACCTCCCAATTTTCGGTATTCATTGTTCTAGAGCGCGTTTTTCAACTCAATTGGCTGAAATTTGGTACCTTGCGTTATTGTTGGGTACCAAATATTTCCACTAAAAATTATAAATATATGTCCACTTTTTCTGTTAGCCCCATTTATGACGGTACCCCCGAATTTTCAGTATTTTGGGTATCTTGAGTGCACTTTTGAACTCAATTCGTTGAAAATTGGTACAATGGGTTCTTGTTGGGTACCAAAAATTTCCACTAAAAATTATAAATATCAGTTCACTTTTTCTGTTAGCCCCCATATAACGGTACCCCCAATTTTTGGTATTTTGGGGGTTTTGAGCGCGTTTTCAACCGAAATCTCTAAAATTTGGTGAGTTAAGTTTTTATTGGGTACCACATTTCCTAACTAAGAATTATAAATCTAGTCCCATTTTTTCGGGTAGCTCCCATATAAGACACCCTAAATATTCGGTATTTTAGGGTTCTTGAGCGCGTTTTTCAAAATATTTCGCAGTAATTTGGTATTTTGTAGTCGTATATGCTAACAAATCTTCCTACCAAAAATTATTAACATTTTAGAGGTAGTTCCCATATAACCCCCCTTCTTATATTAAAATAGTTAGCTGATTAGTATAGTATTCTACCATAGTATAAGGTAGTATTCTACCATAGTATAAGGTAGTATTCTACCATAGTATAAGGTAGTATTCTACCTAGTATAAGGGATAGTTATTACACGAAATAGTCAGTTTTACCCTACAAATTATGGAATTCTAATACGATTTAGACATCGGTTGTAATCATTCTGTTTTCTCAGGAAATCGTGATAATAAACTCGAACCTGACGCTAATGAAATATATCGGCCAGCATTTAGGCATATCTCCCCTATATAATTGTACTGAAATTTTTATTTGGTGTACCCAATAGGTTCACTTTTTGGTATGTTCCCTATATTATCATTTGAAGTATCTGTCCAGTATAACTATTATAACGTTACATCAAGTTATAATATTGTCAGGATATAAATATATTTAATCATAACCTTCAAACCTCAATTTATGTGGTTAAATATTTTGCTTCTATGAACAATGAATTCATCTTTGTTTCTATTCGAATTCTAAATTCGCAAGATTATTCTTCTTTAAATAGACACGTTGATTCATGAAATTGTTGGCTATTGCAAATTCAAATCGTGTTTCGAATTATAATCAAAGCATGAAATATGTGAGAGTTTCTAAAAATATATATTTATCTAAACGATTTGCAAGAATTTCTAAAAAAAAATAATAAATCAAAGATGGGCTTTAAAATTCTTACTCATTATCAAATTTGTGTCAATTTTTAGGGATTTCCGATATATATATTTTTTTAAGTAATTAGATCATTTGTTATGTATCTACATATGTTAGGCGTGTAAACAATAAATGTTTTATCACGTTTTTTGTTAGATATAAATGCCGCTGGCGCCGAAACATTTGTTTTTAGTTGGAAAATAATGCATGGTGAAATGGTTTCCCCCTCCTAACAAAAAAAGGCATTTATGGCGCTTCTAGTTGTTTCAAGGTTAAAGAGTTAGAACTATATACGAAGTGAGCTACACCTTTTAGTTACCTCAGAAAAATATGAATTAAGTGTTTGACATACATTCCAGTATCTTGTCATACATACATACATTCACATTTGGTAAATTCAATTCTCAAGATGATGATGTTGAGGTTGATGACGAAATTATGCTCTGGTGACAATATTTACTAAAAAAAAAATAAATTTCTTTTATACATTTTGAGTGTGGGAACACATTTGTATATCTATTTCTTGTTCTAAATATGTATGTACATGTATTGTCTATTAAACTATATGGAATTAGTTATATGTATATATCTATGTCATGTATATGTACACACAGAAACAAAAACTAAATTCCTTGTTTTTTTCTTTCTTTTATTTTAACAATAGGTGAGCAAAAATAATATTCAAAAAAAAGTAGACTGCCGGAGCCAACAATTTCATGTTTATTGAGTCATCAAATTGATGGTTTCATTATTGTTGTGGGTCGGGTTGTTGTTTTATTTTAATATTCCAAAACAAAATGATGTATTAGTTTTTGTTATACTGCAACACAGCAAGTTTTGCCAATTAAAAAAAACACACACACAAAAATGATGGATGTATGAGACCACCGGTATTTTTTTACACATATATTTTACAAAACGCCACTTTTCAAATGGGGTGAGCAATTGTTTTCGTATTCCGCAGCACTGTTTTTATAATTACAACATTATTTAAATTTTGTATTTTTTTTGCACTAGCAAGCTTTCTCACCTACAATTTTTATGCACTCTACTAAAAAAAAAAACAATATTATTTTTTACGCATTCTCCCCCTCGTTTTTCGAATACTACGTTTTTTCTCGGTAGTCCAAAACCGACTGTTGTGTGTTTTGAAAACTTCACCACACGCAAAGACCCAGGGAGCAGCAGCGAGCATGAGTTAAAAAGCCGCCATAAATAAGAGAATGAATACATGAAGAGACAAGCAGACCCCACGAATTTCAGAATTCATTCACCACCAACAATCTGGCATTTGGTTATGGGGTTTCAGAGCGGAGAGAGTGTACCTCTACGAAAGAGAGAAATTTCATTATTGAGGTGGGGTGTTTCCTCCCCCTATATTTAGTAGCAGCATTGGAAATATTCTCATAAAAAAACAAATGTGAGTGCATTATAAACAATAAAAACAACGATTTCCTTTTTTTTATAAAACTACTACTAGGTTGTGATGCAACAATTATACTGACATAGACGGTGAATGACACACAGCGTATTTGTAAATAAATAATTTCTAAATAGTTTGAGTAGTATGTGACAAATCTTATAACTATTTTTATAATTAGATAAAATATTGAATAGCAAAATATATCGTATATATATATATATATATATATTAAAAAAATATTTTAAAAATCCACGCCCTGTTGGCTTCTAGAAAAATATTATTTTAAAAATCCACACCTCAATTGGCCTCTAAAAATATTCTTTTAAAGATCCACACCTCAAGTGGCCTTTAAAAAGATATTCTAAAAATCCACGCCTTATTGGTTTCTACAAAAAATATTATTTTAAAAATCCACGTCCTGTTGTTCTCTAGAAAAATATTTTAAAAATTTACGTCTCATTTGGCCTTTTCTTATTGGTTTCCTTTTTCATTCAATGCAATTTAAAACTAGACCTAAATTATTTATTTTCAATTATTTTTTGCATACTTTCAGGCGCCTTATTTAACGAAAGGTGTCATACGAACTAGAGGAACTCTTCAACAAGGATATCGATTATCAAGTGAATAAAAAAACTTAAAACTTTGCAAATATGTTGGAATCTTGAAGAATATACTCTTTAAAATGATGTATGGAATCCACCATACTAACCTCAACTTCTTGCAGTTGGGGACCATTTACTTAAAATCGGACGAAAATATATATGGAAGCTACATCTAAATCTAAACTGATTTTCACGAAACTAAACACAAATCGAAAGATATATAGGGACTTTGGTGTACCATTTTGGATTAAACCGAACGAAAAAAATATATAGGAGATATATCCAAATCTGAACCGATTTTCACGAAACTTACACTTGTTATTCTGGACTTAATTCAGTACGCTATACAAAATTTCGTGCAAATCGAATGAAATATAGGGACTTTGGTGCACCATGTACATTAAATCGGACGAAAATAAATATGGGAGCCGATTTTCACGAATCTTAGCACACATCATTCTAGACTCAATTCAGTACGCTATGCCGAATTTTGTGCAAATCGAAAGATATATAGAGACTTTGGTGCGCCATATACATTAAATCGAACGAAAATATATATAGAAGCTATATCTAAATTTGAACCGATTTTTCCCAATTGGGCCAAATAAATTCGGATCATAAATGCGACCTGTACAATTTAACACGATTTGGTCCAACGCGTAAAACTAAGCGACTATTTCTGTCATCAGTAGCCCTCCTCTGGACGATCTGGCTTTCTATACAGACGGATTTAAGATGGAAGAAGATACAGGGGCTGGCGTCTACTGTGAAAGGCAAGGCCTTGAGTTTACCTAACCTAGTGTTTTCCCAGCTGAAATCTTCACGATTTGGAAGGCAGCGGAATTGATAAAAAGTCTGAATGCAGAGATCGTTGAACCGGTGACTATCATTGTGGATAGTCAAGCGGCTCTTAAATCCATCAAAAATCCTGTTACATCAAATCTGAGGCCGTCCTCAAGTGTAGAACACCTTTGGAAGAACCTACAGCTATCGACTGTGTTGGGTACCAGAACACCGTGACATCATGGGCAATGAAAGAGCGAACGAATTAGCAAGACGAGGATCTCATTCTAGAGATCTAACAATTGATGGCTCAACCAAACCACCCATGTCAGAATTTTGAGGCGTTCTTCGACACAACGAACCTAGGTGCTATGTGTCAACATCTATTTGGCCGACTCTGTCTACCAAAAGGACACACTCACTGTTGCAAAGCTGAGCAAAGCTGAAATAAGAGTAATGACCGGAATCATTACTGGTCATTGCAATATCAGGACCTTTACCCGTAAATGGGACCATGGTGCTACTGATTGCTGTAGACTCTGCGTTGACGAGGAGAAGGCGGAGACAATTGAGCATCTCCTGTGTCGCTGCCCAGTCCTGGCCTACAGACGGCACAGACTAGTGGGTGCTCACATTCCAGCGAGTCTTAGTTTCTTATCAACAACGGAACATGCTCTAATCTACAGCATCATTAGAAACCTAAAGTGATTGGGAAAGTGCAACCTTGACACGTTATATATCTTCTTCTGTCCGATCTCTATAGCCATCGATACTATCTCTTACTTAACTTCTTACACAAGGTAGTGTGAGCTTCTCATCTCTCCCTATCCCCTTCTTTTCTCCCCCTTTAGATCTCTCCATATTTTTTTCTTCTCGTGATGATCACAATGGAACTGACGGTCTCAAAGACTGCTGCAGCCACATTATTGACAGCATATCCCCAAACCTAACCTACAATTTAACATGGACAGACGGATATGCATAAATCGACACAGAACGTGATTCTAGGCATATTCTCAAAAGAACCTTGAATCTATATAGTTTCTTTTTGCCTGTTACAAACATATGTACAAAGTCATAATACCCTGTACCACAGAGTGGTAAAGGGTATAAAAATGCACTGTAAAAACCCAAATTATATTTAGGTTATATAAGAAATAATAATATTTCATACTAATATCCTTCTCATATTACCCTTGAAATGGCATGTATTTGTAATTTATATTTACTGATAAAACAATTGCCATATACACCTACATAGATAAAAGTAGATAGTTTGTTAACAACGTTCTTATAAATATTGACATTGATATTGTCAATCTATTGACATTATCAATAATTAAACAAACATATGGCCAATTCGATAAGTACTTCCTCAATAATAGCAAAAACAAATATTACAATCGAAAGCTTTATGGTCTAACAAATGATAGACATATTTTCTTTTTTCAAATTCCAGTTGGAAATGCTTTCGATTGGCTACATTTTTTACTTTGCATAATCATTAGTTTATATTTGTTGTATATTCAATATTTTTATAATAATAGTAAAATATTTTACCTTTTCAAAAAATAAATAATACTTTTATTTTCACACTTTCCAACTTATACTACTTTATCGATTAAACACTGCCAAAACAATTCAAAAACATTTGCCAATTAATTTGGCAAATGTTAAAAAAAAAAAAAAAAAAAAAAAAAAAAACATAAACATCTACAACTACTGTAACAATTTTCTTTGCACAAGTATCGTTGATGATGATGCTGATGGATCGTCACGAGATTTGTTTTGTGAGCCAATAATAAGAATATACTAAATGCCTCAACAATGGTCAGACGGTCAGTGAATTGTTAGCCTTTCAACTTGTTACGAAATATTTAATGTATGTTTTTTTATTTTATAAAACAATTTTATTTTATAAATCCCAATTAAATTTCCTTAGCCAGACTTCGACTATGATGTTCTAAGTGATATATAACTGATATATACCTCATTGCCTTGTATTCAAACCTTTATTTTTTGTTTTTGCTCTAAATTTTCTCTCTCTCATTAGGTTGTCCTAATGACCAATATTGCTGCAATAAAAATTTAAAGTCCAGAGTGAAGCCAAAACAAAAGACAAATATCCTCAGCATTTTTTTTACAATATTATGGAGGCTCTGTTTGCTTTTAACTTATCTATATGAAGTGACCACCACCACGCTTAACATTCTGTTTCATATGAACGTCATTCATGGATCAATAAGGTAAATAATTAATTGTTGTCTAATTTGATTTTTAATTTAATTTTCAGATTTTTTTAAACAAATTAGTTCATTTAAATTTCTGTCAACCGTTCAAACCCTTTCCGAGTGGACGAACACGATATTAGCTTCAGGTCCTTGTCACAAAATGCTAAACGATATGCTGTTAAAAATACACTATATATTGAAGCGGAATATGAAATATTGAGCTTACCAAAGGTAGGTAAAGCTTTCCATGTGATCTAGAAATCTAAATGCAATTATATATTTTAGATTCTATTTTTTATATTCGATACACCTCTAAGAATAGCCGCTCCATATAGCTACATTCACTTTAATGAATGAAAATGACGTGAAGGATGTCTGCAAGGTTATGCCGGAATATATCGAGTCCGTCTTTGGCAGTTACATTCGTTAGTTGTACTTGGAAATGAGCTGAAGTTGTAGGTAAAGACTGAATATTCATATTCACTTTAATGAATGAGAATGACGGGAAGGATGTCTGAAGGGCGTGTGAAATGTTATGCCGGGATATATCGTAGAGTTGTACAGTTCACGAACGAACTAGTTCAAATGAACGATTCACTTAAAAGACCAATAGAACTAGGTCTTACAAATTCGTTCTTTTTAGTTCATTAAATGAACGAACTGGAACAGTCGTACCTTTTAGTTTAGATGTGAGCGTTTTAAGACTTAGTTCGATTTGAAATCCACGCTCATTTTATTTTGCATGTGATATTACAGCGCTCCCATTTAGTAAACACTAATAAAAATATATATGTTGGCAAGTAATTTTTCAAAAAAACTTAGCAAGTGCTGTGTCCTTGCATTAATTCTGTTTTTACTGTTTTTTTTTATGTCTGAAAGACGTGTGTAAGGTTTTGCCAGAATATATCGAGTCCATATTTAGCATTTGCATTCGTCAATTTCACTTCCTGTGCGGTTGGAAATGAGCTGGAGTTGTTGGTGAAGACCTTCGCACATATCGGGGCATAAGTCTTCTTTCAAAACTTAGCAAGTTCTATGTCCTTGCATAAATTCTGTTTTTACGCTCCATTAGATCAGCGAGTACGTTGAAGTTTTTGTGGAATAACTGTGTCCGAGAGAATGAATTTCTTTGTTTACTTTGATCTTTCGTCTGCTATTTCATTACCTGTGATGTCACGGTGTCCCATAATAGCGGATAGCTGTAAGTAAGTTCTTCCAAAACTGTTCTACACTTGGGGCCTCAGATTTGATGTAACAGGATTTTATGGCTTTAAGAGCCGCTTGACTATCCACAAAGATAGGTACCTTTCAACGATATCTGCATCCAGATTTTTATCAATTCCGCTGCTTTCAAATCGTGAAGATTTCATCTTGGAAAATACTACAGTTGCTATCCAACGTGTAAGAAAAGACTACAGTTGCTATCCAGCTTGTAGGCAAGCTCAAGACCTAGGCTAGACGCCAGACCCTGTACATTCTTTCATATTGAATCCGTCTGTATAGAAAGCCAGACCGTTCAGAGGAGAGTTACTCCGGTTCCAGTCGTTTCTACTAGGAATAACGACATCTACATCAAATCTCAGGACTGGTGATATATAGTCGCTTAGTTTTACGCGTTGGTCCAATGTCATACCTGGTTCGTTCAAGATACAACCATGCCCAAAGGTACAACTTCGCCAAAGATTTTGTTCATGCAGCCTTAGGGCACTACGCACGGCTTGACAGTTAATGCTGAGGCCCAGAGGCCTTGTGTTCAGAGCTGGGTGCTCCTCGTGGCATCTGTTATTAGAATTAATGCTCTTTGTACATTATCTGTTCGCTGGATGTCCCCCATAATGTACATATATCTTCATAATTAGAATAAAATTTTATGTCAATATATGCACGATAGAGCTCGCAATATTGAATACAGAGCTTTAAAATTTTGCACACACATAGCTACTATTCATAGGTTGTTTGGTGTTTAAAAATGGGTTATATTGTGAGAATTTTAAAAATATTTTCCAACAGAATTCTATTGATTTAATTGCAAAAGTTTCTGCCAAAAGTATTCAAAATGTTTAGATGGATATGGTCTATACAATAGAACCTCCCAATTTTTGATATTTTTGATTTTAGTGGCTGCAATTTTGGTATCTCTTAACAGGTATATGTCCATTTTATTTATAATCCTTCTGTATGTATTCCCCCCGATTTTCGAATGATGTTGGAAGTTTGTTTAAAACATTCCATGTAATTTGACGGGACGGAAATCCATCTATAATTGGAAATTTCATGGAGAGTACGGTTCGAAACTTAACACCTTTTTACTTGTTAATTATCATATGTGAGACCTTTTGGCCACTATTCTTAAACTTTCGATCTCATCGAATAAAAGCGAAACAATGCAATTTCTATGCACATTTTTTAAGAGACCCATTCAATATTATATACAAATTTATTGTCACCTTTTGTGTAATTAATTATCGATAAACGTTCCTATGTTTAAGTAGCATTATATTTTTTTTTTTTTATTTTCAATTTTCTTTTTGTTGTTCACTTTTCAAAATTATAGTTCTTTGTTTTAGTTTTTTTTTTTTAAGAATGCCGCTTAAAATAGATGCAATTTGATTTAATTATTTAATGATAGCAACCAAAACCAAATCCGACCGAAAAAAAACTAGCAACAAACGGGGACGACGACAAGAAGCAACATGTCATGATGATGCTGCCAACAACACAATCATTTGGTTTGGCACTATCTCGTAGTTCCAACTGAAGTCTCTGTGGGTCCGGTCATTTACACTTGGCCAAACTGTCAGACTATAATCGCGATATATTTCTCATGCCTCTCTACGTACGTAATTCTACGAACATACTTTCGTAGGTATGTGCAAATGTTACATTCCAAAACCGCACATTACCACCTTTATGACAGAAACGCACTCACTCGGCGGTCACAACATTGACCAGACAAAACTATTCCATAAATAAACAAAAATTGTCACAGTTTTGTATTAGTTTTTTTTAATGTTGTTGTTTTTATATTTTAACATTTCAATTTGTTCTCTTTCTTCTCCTCTTCCTCTATAAATATAAAAATAATTTCACTTGAGGAAAGTTCTCGGAGATAAAACGAATTATCATGTAATTGATTGCACAACACTTTTTGTAAAATTTTTGCAAGCAAAATTTCATTCAATTTTTTTCTTACCCCCTTTAAAGTATTTTGTTTTTATATAAAATTTTCTATTTGTGTTATTATTGATTTAATAACAAAAATATAATCCACCACCGTTACCGTCGTGAAAGACCCACTTTCGTTTATCCAAAAGGATTTTTTTTTGTTTTTGCTTACCGCCTAACCACTAATTTGTTAACCTTCTTCGCACGAGATTTGGACCGACCGATTTAAAGGCAAGCGACCGTCTTTCACATATGTGCAACTTAAAAGAATTTTAGCGCTACGGAACCGATATAATTTGATGTGTAATAGTTTTGATTAAATGTAATCCACCTTTTGTCGAGCTCTCTCCCTCTCTCTCAATTATTCTCTGCCTCTCGTTGACTAAGTACTTTACAATTGTTAGATGTACTACTGCTTCTATTTTTCCACCTCACAAACATATCGTTTTGGCGAGAATTTTGCAAATTGCATTCGTGAATTTGTTTCGCCACAAAAAAAAATTGGCCCTCCCTCGGCTTGCGACATCTGGTCGTGACTTGTTGTCTCTCGTCGTTGTCGTTCAGTTGTTAATACACAGACAAAAAAGATAAAACAGATGTTTTATCTTTTAGCTTTTTTTACAATTACCCAAATTTTTATGGGTCTTCCATAAAGAGTTATTCTATTTCTGATAAAAAAAACCATTTATAATATAGTGGGACAATGTTCCAAGGTTGATTTTTTTCATAACAAATAGGGGCTATTTTTCCCGACAGGGGTTTTCGTATAAACAAATTGCAGACCTTAGACGTTTTTATCTACAGAAAAATTCACACAAATCTATAAGGTCAATTTTAGAATAAAAAATTAAGGACCAGACAGGGTTTTTTCGTAAAGAAAATCGCACCAGTATAGAAAAAGTCCTAGTCCGTTCGCAGACCCTTATAAAAAATTTACACAAATCTGCAAGGTCAATTCTTTCGGATCGAAGAAAAAAATCACAGTTCAGACAGAGTTTTTTCTTAAAGAAAAAATCACACCAGTATAGAAAAAATCCTAGTCCGAGAGGGTCCGATTTTTCCGTATAAAAAAAAAAATTACTCAGACCTGCAGGGTCAGAAAACAGTTAACACAGATCCCATTGCAGACCTTTAGCCGCCATTTTTCTATATAAATGGGTTTTTCGTAAAGAAAAAATCAGGACAGTATAGAAAAAAATCATTGTCCGTTAGGGTCAGATTTTTCCCTATAGAAAAAAAAACGCTCAGACCCGCCGGGCTGATTCTATCCTATAAGAAAACAATTCATACAGATTCCATCGATTTGGTCCAACGTTTGCAAATCGCAATACCTCTTCCAAACATATATCATGTGGGTCGATGGGTCCACTCCTTCTGGTACCCCGCCTACGAAGATTAGAAATTCTTAATAATTTGTACAATATCAAGCGAATAGAATGTCCAATTTGCCTCCAAACTTTACACGTCGTAATTTATTTTACCAATCCTAGATCAAGTTCGAATATGAGGCCCATCGGTCCACTCCTTCTTGTTCTTCCCCTACAAAGGTTCAAAATGTTAATAATTTTTTAGTCCAATATCAAACGAATAGAACGTCCGATTTGCCTCCAAAACTTTACACATGGTCATTTGTTTTACCAATCCTAGATCAAGTTCGAAGGTGAGGCCCATCGGTCCACTCCTTGTGGCACCCCTCTACAAAGGGTCATTATTAAAAAAAAAAAACAGGAAATTTCATTTCTTTTCATATTGAATTACAATATGAAAAGAAATGAAATTTCCGATTTGATACAAACAATGAAAATCGTAACACTTTTACCAAACTTAGATCATCATTGACTAGGGGTATACATCTGTCGGCAACAACGACTGACATTTTTTTACTTGTAAAAAATGTTGAATACACAGGGATAATTTTTTATATAGAAACAAGTTATTATCTACACCATGTGTTAAAGGCTTTTAAAGGTTGTACATATGTATGTACATGCAAAAATATACACATCTCAGATCTTTTAGGTTCATTTATTTCCTATAGAAAAAAATCACCATCCCTAGTTTTTCATAGTGTTTAAATAATTGAGGCTACGACAAAAAAAAAATGTTAACAACATCTTAGACAAGTGCCGCTACCAACTAACAAAAGAAAACTTATTACAATAACAAATTGATTTACTCACTATAACAACAACACGAACGGAAAAAATGGCAACGAAGCCAAACGATGACTGAAAGCGACTACTATTCTCTTCATTTGTCGTGTTGTTCACGGGCTAAATCCAAGTGTTGAACATTTACGTTGTGTTTGAACTCAAAATTAATTTAAAATCATTATCTTTGCTCTTCAAATCTGTGTTCAAATAAAAAAAAAACACCAACAATTACATACACAAACAAACAAAATCTCATTTCTATCTCAAATTAAAAAAAAGTGTTAATCTATGAAGACGATATGCAGTGCATAAATTAGTCGTCTGCCTGTCCTATTTTTTCTTGTCTTTTTTTGTTTTTCATTTACCATTTTTTTTTTTTTTAGTTTTGTCTTTTGTTGTTATTTTTATTTTATTTATAAATTGTTGAGATAAAAGTCATTGGTTCGTCCCTACCCCATTAACACTTTTGTTGAACGCAGCACATTACATCTCATGTAATATAATTGTGTTAATTTTATTATTGTTTGTTTTATTTTGTTCAATTAGATGTGGTGTTTAGAGAGACAGTGAAAAAAATGAACATATATATTCAAGCTTTGTGGGTGTGTGTGTAGCCATTCGTGTGTTCCCCATAACCCCAACGACCTTTTTGATGAGAATCGAACCAAAGTTGTGTCTTTGGTGCAATATTTACATGATTTTCAACAATTTCGAAGGGTATTGCCAAAATTTTCAATACATTCGGATAATAAATGCCAGATTGAGGAAGACTGACCGTCATGCTTAGATCGACTCAGAAATCGATTCTCTACATATCCATTATTTGATTAAAATGTGCTATTTTTAAATGGATTGTGTTTGGACCTGCAGAATAATTATCAAGCATTTATTCAGGCCTCTACCCTCTTTTATAGATTGCAACTCGATATTGACATTTTTATATATTTCCATTCTCTTTTATTTCCAACATGCATACTCGTATAATGGCGCCTAAAAGTATGCTTTATATTATAATCATCATCAAACAATATTTTATGAACTAAATTTTCATTTTACGAAGGTTTTGATTAGCATCAAACATGTTTGAAATGATTGTATGAAGGAAGATGAAAAAAAGTTTTTCTAACAAAAAAAAAATCGACCCTTCGGGACTACGATTTTTTTATTTATACCCTATTTTGATTTTCAATGTATCCAAATGAAATGAAATTTGACATAGGTCATTTATTTGGCCTAGTGACGAATTTAGACAAAGGTCATTTATTTGGCCCCGAGACGAACTCAATTGAAATTAGTGAGAATCAGATAAGATTTAGATATAGCTCCCATATATAAATTCCTCCGATTTTATGTAAATGATCAAAGATTTTCTATAGAAAAAAATTGACCCTAAGGGTGTGAAAAGCTAAAAAACTGTCGAAATGAATAAGGAATTCCCCTTTTGACCATATTGTAAAAAAACTGGAAGTTACATCTGTCAATATAAAACATACTATATTGTAATTATTATTAACTATAACATTTGTTTTTGTTACAATGAATAATAAAATAATAAAGCAATGCTTTTTAAAATTCCCAACTGTTTATTTCATATTTTGTATCAAATTTAAAGAGCCCGTTCATATTTTGCGCCTAAAAGTATGCTTTAAAAAGTTAAAATAACATAATCCAGGGAGTTGGCAACACTGCGTCATCTATTGGACGACATAAAATCCAGAAAATCAAATTTGTTAAATGTTTTTCATCATTTTCATCTATTGAAAATGGGGCTGCTGATGATGGGATGTGCTGCTGCTGCTCCCGCCGGCGGGAGCACAACATAATTTTTTATGGAGGAAAAATTGTTTGTATACATACATTTAAAAATTTGTCATTGTTCATCTTTTTTCTCCATTTTTATATACATATATTGTGGTTTGTTTTGTCCAGTATTAAAAATGAAAACAATTGGTACATGTTTTTTTTAAGTACTAAACTATTTAAAATTTTTTATTCGAAAATAAAACCCTCGTTAAATAATAATAATAATTTGCTTTTTTGCGCTGAAATTGTAAACTAAACATACTGTGTGTGTTTTTTGTTTAAACATAACATAACCAATATATTTATATAATTATACAAATGTATTTTTTTGTTAGAATTTTTCCAAAATTTCATTTTCCACAGATAAAAATATATATGTATGTCGATATACATATATTAAAAAAATAATAATAAAAGTAATAATAAAATTTTTAAATAAATTATTAAACGATGTGTTTTTGTTGGTTTTTTGGGTGTGTTTTTTCTTTTTGTTTAAATAAAACATATAAATTGAATAATGGGGTGGGGGTGGGTTGTTGTTGTATATATGTATGTAAATAATATTAATAATAATAAAAATAATAATAAAAAATAAATGTTTTTGTTGTACATTACAAATTTCGATGGTTTGCAATTCTTCCATTGTTTGATTTGTTTGTTTGCGTGCTTTAATTCTTTTGTATTTTTTTTCATTTCTTTACAAATTTGATGATGAATCGACTGCCGATTCCGAGACCATTGTGACATGTTCTCCCACCCTTCGTCCCGAACGAACCTGCATCAACACATTGATTAAATCCAAAATGTGTTCATCGGTAAATTGACACTGTTGCAACAGATTCTTGATCAACTCAAAACGTTCAGCATCATTCTTACTGTGTTTCAAAATATCCGGCAGTTGTTGTACCAAGTTGTTGCGACAACCTGAATTAATTTTCGACTTGGCACAAATATAATCGATAACCGAATTCAAATTCAAACGATCGCACACCACAGAGGATAAATTCTCTTGTACGGCATGATCTAAGAAGTCCTTCGAATGATTTTCCGATAATGTCTCCAATACATTGGTTTTAATTTTCGCATGGGTCTCCATGGCATTCGAAAGGTATTTCGCTACAACATGGGAGGATTTCAATTGTGGTGCATTTTCATTGGCGAAATATTTTTCGAGTATGGTTTCCAACGGGCACTGTTCCAAGACCATATTAATGGCACTGTCCAATGTGAGTTCTTGTGGTTCGGGGTGATTACAGCGATTAGCCTCTGCGGCGCTAGCATTGTGTTGTTCCAAAACTTGGGCATTCTCATCGGAGGTTGTATTACGACTATCATTCCATTTCAAGGAGGTTATACTATCATCCATCATGACACGATCTGTAGATTTATTAGCAGCAGCACCAGTACCGGTATTTGTTGAACAAGAAGGTGCAGCATTTGTGGCGGAACTGGCGGTGTTTGCTGTTGATGTAGTCGAGTTCTTATCAGCCGAAGCAGCAGCTGCATTGGGATCGGCGGTGTTGTTATTGAATTTCTCGATTTCAATTAGGCTGTCTAATTTACTGCGTCTACGCAAAACATGTTTGGCCTCTGAAACCTTGTCCATAATTAAACATCTGGAATGGAAATTGATATTAATTTTGAACACTATATAGAGTATACAATCTATAAAAATGTACCTAAGGTTTTCATTTAAAAAATCGAAACTAGGGCTTCAAAAATTTTTTTATGGAAAAAATAGCCTCTAGGGCTTCAAATTTTTCTTTTTCATGGAAAAAATAGCCCATAGGGCTTTAAGATTTTTTTTTTATAAAAAATAGACCCTGGGGCTTTATTAACTTTTTTCCATCGAAAAAAATAGACCCTAGGGCTTTAAGATTTTTTTCCATAAAAAAATTGCCCCAAGGGCTTCAAAAAAATTTTTTTTTTCTATGGAAAAAATAGTAACCCTAAAAAAATTGACCTAAGGGTCTGCGGTACTATTCCATTGGAAAAAAGATCCTTAGGTCATTTTTTCTATAGAAAAAAATTGAACGAAGGGTCTGCGGATTTTTTTCTATTGAAAAATATTAATCCCGATATTCTGCAATAGTTCTTCTTCTTATAAAAGAGATTATTTTCTAAAAATATATCGAACATACCTCTTCGGTTTAGTTTTTGTCTCATCAGCATCACGAAGATATTCTTTTGTTACCGAAACGGGTGGATCATGGAAACTAACTCGTTTACGTTTAAATGCTGGCGAATCGAAGGATAAATCTTCAATGCTATCATTTCTCAGCTTACGTTTTAAAATGCTTGCCGAAGGGCTGGCTGTGGGTGATGGTAAACGTTTTGAAAATACCAGAAAATCTTTATGTTGTACCGGTGTTGAGGTCTGATCGGTACCGGTTAGCTCCATTAATTCGGCAGCAGGATTACGTTGTTGTGATGGTGTCGACACCGATGATGTTGGATAATTGCTGGGAGATGATGTGGCGGCCGCAGAGATATCAACTTTTTTGTTGCGTATCATATTTATCAATTGGGCACCGCGGCCAGTTAAATGGGATGAAGGTTTGGGTCTCAGTGTGGGACTGCTGCTGTTGTTGGTCAATTTACGATCTGGTGGTGAGGACTAGCAAGGAAAAGAAGAATTTAAAAAATTAAAAATTTAAATATGTATGTATATTTTTGATGTTTATTACCAGGGGTGTAAACCTAGTTGGGTTAGTCTTTTTCGGTGAAACTTCTTTAGTTTGTAAAATTTCTGTTATGGCATTTGTATTTGTTTTATTGAGATCAATCAATTCATTTGATAAGATTTCAACTGTGTTTGGACCAGGTGGTGGTTTCTTGGCGACCTCATCCTTTTTAGCCGCCTCAGGAGCAGCAAGTTTATCTTGGGTTGATTTTTCAGTTTCTTGAGAGAGTTGTGTACTGGACGAGGAGGAGGATGCGCTACTATAAGCTGTTAAGGGTGTTGCAGTGGCAATTACAGTTGCTGGCAAACATTCTGTTGGCAATTGTGTCTCCAACTGTTGTTGTTGCTGCTGTGGTTCAACAATAATATTCTCCTTATCTTTTTCAATTGCTGTTGTTTCATGATCTTCGACAACATCTTCGGTAATTGTGGGTATAATATTAGTGCTGGCTGTTGTTGTGGTTTTGTTTGCAGCATTTTTGTGGGGACCTGTAATAAAACGGAAAAAGAAAGGAGTTATGAAAACATTAGCTGCATTTCTTCAAGTGTAATAACAGTGTGCGTGTGTATGCTACTTGTCGTGTGCATATCTTATCTAATGTTTTGGTGTGAAGAAAAAGAAATGAAAATTATTAAAACTCTCGACCACACATACTTGATATGTTTTCTGTTTGTTGGTGGTGTGGCTTTTCAACAACATTTGATGTTTTTGATTTGTCGCTTGCTGCTGTTGCCGTTGTTTCATCGGCTTTTTTGTTATCGTTTTTGGTGCGCAGACCAGAACGTCGGGTTTGCTGATAAATAAAAAACAAATAAACACATATTATTGTTAGTATGTAATTATGTGTGATTGTGAGTTTGTGTGTTGGCACTTACCCTTCTGATGATACTGTCCTCTGCTGCATTGTCTGTCGCCTTCTTCTCTTTGGGCTCCTCCTCAGCGGTACTGGCCAAAATCGAACGCTTGGAGTTACGTGTGGCACGTGTTACCTCATGTTCATTGGAGGATTTTTTCTCCTCCTCAGCTTCCTTGGGTGTGCCTTGAACTTTACTTTGATTTCTCAGCGAAGATTTCTTACTAACCGGTGTGCTCAGCACTGCCTTCTCGGCATCTATTTTCTCCAAGGGTTCAGCGGTCTCTTCAATGACCTCTTCCGATTCCGGTCCTTCAAGGACAATTTCAGACTTATCTTTCTGCGCAATAACAATCTTTTTCGGTGTCCATGGTTTGAGGGAGACCTCCTGGGATTGACTCATATCATTGTAAAGAGCCGGTATATCAGATTTTTCTGCAAGCTTTTCCTTTTGTCGCTCGGTTAATTTGTCGGGATTATAGCTCCATACGGAAGGTACAACAATGAAAACATCGCTATTACCCTTTACCACTTCTTTCAGCTGTTGGAATAAATCCTTGCTTAAGGTGGTACGTAATTTGTCCATTACCGCCCGCTTCCATTCATCAAGAAACTTATTTTCCAAAACACAGGCATTACCCTTAACATTTAAATTGACCACAGCCGAGAGAATGGCTTTAATGTGGTCAAAATAAAGATTCGCCTCATTGGCTTTAAACCCAGTCAAGATATTGCGCAATGTATTCATACAGGCCTCCAATGGCTTCTTGGGTAATTGTTGCTTCAATATTTCCTGCATTAGGGCGAAAAATTCCAAATGTTGAACACTGTCTTTGGCACATTCCAGCTTCACCACTGCCGTGGTATAGGCATCAAATAGTTCTCCAAAGGCAGATTCCTCATGACGTATTTTCAGTAATTCCTTCAGAACATCGTGTACCTTTGTGATGAATGCACGTCTTTCGGGGGCATTTTGCCCGGCATTAATAAGTTGCCGCCACAGCGAACAAAATGCCGAATCAAAACCATATGTGGACTTGGAGCCCGTAAATCCCACACAAACCTGAACTGGCCATAATATCCAACGTTCCAGTAGCAAGGCGTTTTCTTTAACTCGTACATCCAAAGCATTCTCTTTGAGATGTTTCACAATGCCTTGGGAGACATTGCGCCACACAATCAATTTCGTTTCGAAGGCCTCAAAATCTTCATCATCTTTGATGAGGAAAATTGTGGACATCATCACGTTTAGAGAACGCCATTTGTTGCGTCCTGTGTCCTGTCCCTCCAAGGAGAAAACTTTATCAACACAACGATTTAAAATTGCCGGTGGTACTATGGAACGAGCCGATATAAATAGCTTAGCAAAGCTATCCAATAATTTGGGATACTCTTCTGCATTCTCTGTGGCTTTTTTCAAAACAATACCCTCCGATGCCAGGGTATTGATGGCAATTATAACAACGCGTGGATGATTGGCTTGCATTTTTTGAATCGATGAACAGACATGGATTGTCAGGGGTGCAATATCCTTGCGGAAAGTCATTTGCAGTAGGTGGCGCAAGAGCTGTTGGAACAAATGCTGTTCACCGACATCATTTTCTGACGATTCAGTGGCCTAGAAAATAGAAAATAAAAACGTATTGTTATGATAATTGTGATGTAAAAGAGAAATGCCTACAATTTTACTCCTCACAGTTGGGGGTAATCATTAAAATGTAAACAAAACGCACATGTATTTCGTTTACTTACCATCAAGTGAATGGCATCCAATGCCGCATTGACTACCGACAACCAATGCTTCTCCAACACCTCCAATTCCAATAGAGCCGATGGTGTGTCCATGGCCTCCAATTTATGATCCCTCAAACAACGATCCAAAAATTCATTACGCTCACTTGCCAACAGCTTGGCCATACAAGGTACAGCCAATTCCCTTACCACTTCATATTGTTTGGCCGCACTAACCACCTGTTTACCCGATGCGGCACCACCAAAACAAAAATGCAGAAATGGTTCCACAACACTTTCGAAATTATTTCCCAATTTATTACCGAAGCGAGTCAACAAATACCACCACACTCGCAGCTTAACTTCAGCAGCTTGGGCGGATTTCGATTGGGAACTCTTTAGGGGGATACAAATTAGCTTCAAACGTTTCGGCGATGACAGTTCATCGTATTTGGCAAATATTTCGATCAGTAAACGCCAACACAGAAACGACTCAGCCCGAATGGTGTTATCTGTACTGCGAAAACCCAATTCCACAATGGCCAAGAAGGCGTTTATTGTACTTGCACCCTTCAGCAGTTCCTTATCAAGTATACGTATCATGTAACCCCATACCCGATGCCAGTGGGGGTTACGTTCCTCACGCAATTTGTGGATTTTTGGTGCCTGTACACTGGCCAGCGACGCCTTCAGGGCCGGCCACTCTTTGCTGTTGTGTATGGTCTGGACATCCATTGAGGTGAGGCCCTGTTCAAAGGCTTCCACCGCCTTGGTCTGTATGGCACGGTCTGTGTCGAACATCAACGCCAAGATGTCCGATAACCAAAACTGTATCATTTCATCGCTAACAATTTTACTACCTACCAAACCCGTTGTCTTGCAGGTGCTCGTCAATAAATCCAACATCTGCAAGAAGAAAAATCAAACAAAAAAAAAAAAATAATTTAGTGGTCATCACAAATTTTGCATTTCACAATGAGGCCTGCCTGCCTCATCAAGCTAGCCAGTTTAGTCACAAGTCTCAAAACGAAAGTAGAACAAATATGCTGCCCCAAGTAACGACAGAACAAAAACTACAAAAACTTGTATACGTACGCTACAATACAAATGGCGTTGGTTATTCTTGAGAATTTCTTTCGAAGAACAATAGACTCCATAATATGCCTGACTTAATTCTGATTCCATTTTGTTGTCGTGTGTGTGTTTTGTGTTGAATTTTGTACTTTCGGTGTCTTTTTAAGTTAAGAAAAAGTAAAATTAAAGTTGTAAAAACTTTTCCCGTTTTTCTTTCTTCTCTAGCGAATTCCGTTCTTTTTTTCTTCTTTCTCCTGTTACAACTATAATACAACACTCTTCAGCGCGCCAATTTACTAAATATATCGCAAAAAGAGTTGCCACAATGTGACAGACGGCAGAAAGCCCGCCTAAAAACATATGATTGGCAGAGCTGCATGAGTGTCAATATAAATGCGGTGTAGTAGTTGCGTTCCCTTTTATATAGGAATGTTTATAATATGAATAACGAATTTTTTGAGAAAATGGTTTAAAAAAAATTATATTCATTTAGAAAATTACATCGTTTAATAAAATGTGAAAGTGAAATATATTTTTGTAATATGAAATTGTGACGAAATTTGTCCTCCTTCAATATTTGCAGTTATTATGAATGTACAGATGGCTATTGGAATTATGAACCCCCTTTAAATGTGTAGGACATTTTATACCAATATTAAAGCTGGAGACTATGAAAATTATTATAAATAAGACGATCGGTACGTAAACACCCTGTGTTTGTGTCAAGGCTTTTTTTATAGGGGAGATTTGATACAAAGCAACGATTTAGCACTTTACAATAGACCACGCTATGGGAATTGTGAACCTTCTTAAATTTGTAGGAAATTGTATAGAAATGTAAAAGCCATTAATTGATTATTACACATAAACACCCTATGTTTGTGTCAAGGCTTGGTAGATTTAATAAGGTTGTCACAAATGGTCTGGAGAGAAAAAATATTGGGGTTGAACTGCTCGGCATTGCCAGTCAGGATGTGTCTTATACGCTAAGAAAAAAAATTATCAGCTTTAGAAAATTCAGCTGAAACTTTCAACATATCGAAAGTGTGGCAGGACCTTTTTATGGGGGTATGTCAAAACAAGAGTTCAGCAAGAGGCGCGAATTAAAAGAAAAATGATAAACGATATTTACGATATTTTTTGACTGAATTAAAGATTAAAATCATGTGCTTTATGAAATCTTTATGCATGCAGTAAAAAAATGTATTTGTGTCACCCTGTAACATTTAACGCCTTTCAAAGTGAAAAATATTTTTCAACGCCGCCAACATATAAATGTCATTGTGTTACAGCTAGGGATGCGTAGTCGAGCACAAAAGTCGACCTTTATGGGCTAAACAGAGTGTTCGAGTTGAGCGTTTTATGTTATCGCGTTAACGCACGCAAAAACGCAACGGATGGCTCAACGCGAACATTCCGGTTAGCCCTTTAGACTTTTCGGTTTTTGCGTCTGACCTGTCAAGAGTGCCATTCAAAAGTGCTAGTGTGTACACCGCTTTAGACTTTTCAATACAAAAAGTCGATTAATCGATTAGTCGAAAGTCGATTTACTTATCCCTAGTTACAGCGCCGTCAATTGTTAACTTCAGTACAGCTCGGTTCTCTGCTACGTTCTGATTGAAATGAGTAATATTATTTATGTTTTATAACATAATTTCGATTAGTTTTTATATTTGTACGTATTAACGATGAAGTATAGCTGTTGTGTATTAATTTGAAAATATACTGAGTGTGTGTGTGAGATTCCAGCAACTAAATGTTATCTATGGAATAACGAACGCTGCTGATTTCTTTTGGAGAAAAAAAAAAACACGAAACGTCAAGAAACTTATGCTGCATAATAAAATAAAAAGATAAAAAAGAGGAGTAGTGGCACAGCACAGCGAGCGCGGTGAACGACAACAACGACGTTGACGACGACGAAGAAGAAGAAGAAGGCGACGGTGTGTGTGAGAGGTGGACGTACAGAAGAAGAAGTCTCAGCAATTTTGTGGTGGCTGGTGGTTGTGTGTGTGTCGTGACGTGTAAATCCCAAATAGTGTTTTGCCAAAAAGGTATTTCCAACAAAAAAATAGTGCAATCAATGATAAAATTCTTATAGAAAGAACAACGAAAATTAAACAAAATACTGTGGCTGCCAATAATTACATTTTGGTATAGAGTGAAATGTAATCGAAATGTGAAGAAAAGAAAGCATATTTGGTTATCGTATTTCTTGGAAGCTTATAATGTGCTTGTCATTCACATCTCACCATCTCAGCCACAACAACGAAATGCAACCAGAAAAAAAATGTATAAATTGTTTTCGGTTCGGTTCTCTGAATGGTGATAAAGGAGTAATAAAAAAACTCAAAACGATATCTAATTCAAGCAACCATCCAACCAACTTTGTATTAAATGCATGCCGGAAAAGGTTTCTTCTCTTCTTTTGATAGCAGCAGCAAAGAAAATGAGAAATGATTGCGACAAAAAAAGAATTTAATTTGTTTTTGGATTTCTGTCAAAGATCCATTAAAGTTGTTATTGAACTGCAAATGCTTGAATTGTTGTTGTTGGGTAGTATTTTGCTACTTCAAAAAAACAAAAAAAAAACTTTGAAACTAATGAAATTATTGGCAGAGCAGCAGCAAAAGTCAATCAGACACTGAAGGTGGATAATGACGTTGACGACGGTGGTGGCGGCATCGTTGTTGGTGTATGAAGTACTACTACTGCTGATGATGATGATCACGCCCAACTTGTGTTATTTTCTCTGTTTTATTGATGTTCTCTTTTCTCTTTTTCATATGCTTTGGCTTCTAAACATTTTTATGCTGTTTGTGTATGGCTTTCAAATGTTAAATCACAGGGAAACAAAACCGAAAAAACAATTAAAGTTAATTTTTGTGTTTATTTTAGGTTACGCATCGTTTCATAGGCAAAATACCAACAAATCTAGATAATGGTTAATTGTATAACTCTCACTCACTGTGCCCCGCACTCTCTCACATTGTGTTAATTAAAACATAACAATTCGACTCGGTCTCTCCTCTCTTTCTCTCATAAATAACTCTACAAGAAATGTCATCGTATCCCATTTTTTCTCCTATTGTGTAAACAAATTAATTATAACCATTGGCTTAATAGTAATTTCCATTAGATATTCCTCTCTTCCCCTTTATTGACTTTCTTTCTCATATATCAATCACATATTTGTTATTGTAATTTACTTCAAATGGAGATTTACTCATACGATTACTTTCTCCCTGCTGCTGTGTGCCATCTATTCTCTCTCTTGTTTTTTAGCACCAAATGTCAATGATGTCTGCTGCTGACTGTCTGTAAATGTAAACAACAGCTGTGAACATTCATCGACTAGAAGTTTTCTTAGACAAAAATTCTTTTGAATAATTGTGTAAATTATTTTTTTATTTTATTTGAAATTCCTTTCATTTGGGGAAAAAAACTAAAGTAGATTTATTTATTTACTTGTGCAACATCAGATGCGACCAAGTAAATATTTTAATTTCAAATTTGTTCATGCTCTGGACATCATGTAGAAAAATTTTTCTGTCAGAAAAAATTCCAGTTTTGTTCAACCATTTCAACGAAGGGGAGGTCAGTTGTGAAAATTTAAATATTTAATGGTAAAAAATTAAATAATTTCTTTTTTATATAGTTTTACTGTCAATAGGAATTGGAATTGTTTTGATGGTTTCCAGATGTAGCTTCCAATAACGACAAGAAGCTGAATTGTTAGAAAATAATATATAGATCAGCAGTAGTGTGAAAATGGGAAATTTATATGAAAATAATTTATGGACAGAATTCTAAAAATATGTAATTTTTCAAAGATTTTAATACATGGCTCTAGTTTTATATGAGTATTATATGAGTTCCATATATAGAAGAAGAGATCACATGTGAGTTTGAGAACTATTATGGATTGGTAACTATGAACTTATTTGAAAATTGGAAGTGTGTAAAATTTAATATATTTTCATGATATTACCTTCTAGAGAAAGTTATTGGAATATTTCAAGATTCAGTTTTTGTAAATGGATCAGCAAAGCAGAGAAATGGGAATTATATAAAATAGTATTGTGGAAAAGATAGAGCTAAATAAGTATCGAACATCTTGCGTCGTTATTAGCTCCGTCATCATCATCATAATATTACGAGCATAAGGGATTTATCCCCTATCAAAGTGTGCAGTCTAATACTATTAGTGATCAATTCAGTCTATATGACGTAGCACCTACCGTTGAAATATTTTATAAAATTGGCTACTTTCATTTAAAAAGGATCAGTTTTAAATTTTTGTGACTAGTAACGATAATAATCTGGTTTGGTAACTACAGTCAATAGGATCGCGGAAATTACTTAGCTGGCTTGTGACAGAACTTTCGTTCCATAAGCCGAGCTTAAAAAAGATTTCCAGGCGCCTCGGTCTTTTGCGCAGTCTGTCCAATTTGAAAGACCATATTCGGCAAAGTAGTCTTCCACTTGGTCTTTCCATCTTTTTCGTGGTCTTCCCCTTCTGCGTGAACCATCAGCTGGTTCGCTTTTATATGCCTTCTGGGCTGGGGCATCTTCATCCATTCTCACAACATGACCTAGCCAACGTAGTTGCTGCAGCTCAATACATCTAACAATGTCAATGTCCGAGAATAGCTGGTACAATTCATGGTTCATTCGACGGCGATATTCACCATCAACGTAGATCGGCCCATAGATCTTTCGGAGAATTTTTCTCTCAAACACTCCAAGAGCTGCCTCATCTGCTTGCGCAAGTACCCATGCTTCAGATCCATATAACAGCACGGGTAGTATCAGCGTCTTGTAGAGTGTGAGTTTAGTCTGGCGGGAGGTGGCCTTGCTTTTGCGTTGTTTGCTCAGACCATAGTAGCATCTGTTGGCCATCACTATCCTGATGTCATTCGTTTTGTTTATGGCGGTACCAAGGTATATAAAACCTTTGACTACATCGAAGCTGTAGTTCTTAAGTTCCACAGTTGGTCCGAGTCCACTGGACGTCTTGCGCGTTGATACCATCAGCTTGGTTTTCTCGCCGTTTACTGTCAGACCCCACTTTGGCAGACTCCTTCTCAATTTGTTCAAAGGTGGTTGTTGATGCTCTCAGTGTTCGACCCATTATGTCGATGTCATCGGCGTAGGCGAGTAACTGGTGTTGTTTGGTGAACAGAGTGCCATTTCGGTTCACTTTTGCCTCTAGTATGACCTTTTCCAGCAGGATGATAAAAAGGTCACACGACAAACTGTCACCTTGTCTAAATCCTCGTTCGTTATTAAAGGGCTCCGAGAGGTCCTTTCCGACTTTAACTGCTGCTCTTGTGCCAGTTAAAGTTATCCTGCATAGCCGTAATAATTTTGCAGGAATGCCAAACGCAGACATGGCTTTAGACACCTTTGAACGGATAGGGCTGTCGAATGCAGCTTCACAGTCGACGAATTGGTGGAATGTGTCGATGTGCTTTTCGTGCGTTTTTTCCAGGATTTGGCGAATTTGCCATTTCGAGTTATAAAGGAATACATATACTGAATTCTGAAGCCTTGTTGTTAAAATGTTCATTTGTTGTCCAATCTCAAAGACCCATTTTAGCCAATTTCAATTTAACCCAATTTACATTTGGTCATGGCCTCCCTCTCCCCCACTTTTTGTTTGTTTGTTAACCATATTAATTAAAAATTAGCCGTTAGATTTGACATTATCTATGTTTGTTGTGTGTTACCCCTCCATAAAAAACACCAAAAATTTGTCTAATAAATTCCTCATTATGAAATCGATAATTTTTCTACAATGTACACCGGAATTTAATCAATCATCAGTTGGTCAATATACTTCCGTTTTATTTTGTTATATTAGTTATTTTTACTTTTTTTTTTGAGTATTTTATAATATTGTCATATAGACGTATTGAATAATATGGCCAATGTTGGCTGAGTTGCTGCTATGTAAACATTACGTCAACAATGCCCCCCGGTCGCTACATATTGAATTAATGCGAGCACAGCCACAGTGACTTTTGGGGTGGCAGAGGTGGTGGTGCTGGTGGCTCCATGCAAACGAACTTTGTTTAAAGTAATGTCACGTTTTACTGTAAATTCTATAAATTCTTAATATGGTCATTATTCAAAATAAAGAAACAAACCATAAAAAGAAAAATAGCAGAATTTACTCTATAATAAATTATTATATAATCATTTTTGTTTATTAGAAAGGGTAATCAATTTGAACAAAAATTTGCTATGATTGATTGCATAGATTTAGATTTTTTTTAAAATATTTTTTTCAAATAGTAGACAAGGCATGTATTTCAAAAGCAATTTTTTTTCTAGTCTAGGCTCAAGGACGAACCCTATTGAAAGTGGGAAAAATCGGTTCTCTATTTAGATATAGCTCCCATATACATTTTCATCCGGTTTAATGTAAATGATGCACCAAAGTCCCTTAATAACTTTCGGTTTGCACGAAATTTGGCACAGCGTATTGAATTAGGTCTAAAATTATGTGTGTTAAGTTTCCTGAAAATCGGTTCAGATTTCATTATAGCTTCTATATCTGAGCAAATGAAAAATCGGTTTCAGAATTACATGTTTATGGATTCAATTTCATTTTACTGGTCCTCTAAAAATGCAACATCAGTTTGGATTCATCTGTTGAATATACCCAAAGTGGTGAAGGGTGTCATATAGTCGGTCCCTCCCGACTTTCCTACTTTCCTTACTGGTTTTCTATTGTCGACAGGGATTTTTCATATTTTTTTTTTAATAAATTCATTTTTTAATATAAAAATGAATTAAAAGCCAATGTAATATTGGCATGCGTTTTATTGCACCTCCCACCCCTCGCCACACACCACCCATCATTGTAATCTTAGAACATTCCAATATGCTGTTGAATGTCATCGGCGGAATAAAACTGGTTTCTAATAATAAATTTCAAACTCACTACACTCTAATATTAAATAAATATTTCTCATACATTATTAAAAAAAAACAAAATAATACTAATTCCCTTTTCTCCTCTTCATTTGCAGATTAAGCTCAAATCCATTGATGCATTGTCGCTGTCGAAATGGGGAAATTACTTTCGAAAATTTTTGGTAACAAAGAAATGCGCATTTTAATGTTAGGACTGGATGCAGCAGGCAAAACAAGTGAGTACAAAAATTAATACACCTCGCAGAGATCGATTTTAATAATTCAATGCTCGTTTTTTATTTCTCCAGCTATTTTATACAAATTAAAATTGGGTCAATCTGTGACCACAATACCCACGGTTGGCTTTAATGTGGAAACAGTTACCTATAAAAATGTCAAATTCAATGTCTGGGATGTTGGTGGACAAGATAAGATAAGGCCACTGTGGCGGCACTATTATACTGGTAAGAAGTCAAATATACCAAGACGAAGAAGAAGAAGAGGCAGTGGCAAAGACGATGACAAAAGATCAAAAGCCCCAGTATTGCTTTGCAATTAATTGAATTCCATCCATACGAATAATTCAATTCATAATTGCTGTGCTGCATATTGGCTTTAGTTATTGTGTTTTGTTTTTTTCATTTACTGCCTGCCTCATTTCCGAAGGTCAAATATGAAACTATGATAATACTGAGTATTTATTTATTATTTTTGTTTCGTTTATTTTTTCCCATTTATGTGATCTGTGTTTTGTAATTGTTTTCATTTTTCTATTTATTATAGGTACGCAAGGTCTTATATTCGTTGTAGATTGTGCGGATCGCGATCGTATCGATGAAGCGAGAACAGAATTACATCGAATTATAAACGATAGGGAAATGCGTGATGCCATTATTTTAATATTTGCTAATAAACAAGATTTAGCGGATGGTAAGTTTTCGAAACATTTATTTTATACTCAAACTATATCAACTGTAATCATGTGAGTGTGTGCTAGTCAACACTCTGTTTAGACTCTCTCCAGCTGATAAGCTGATGAGAATTATGGTTCATTCATCCGTTCGTTATCAACAGTTTTTTATGGCCCATAAGCAGACATGTGTGTTTGGTGGTGGCGGGAGAGTCAGTAGCGCCAGTAAAAAAAAAATAGTAAATTGCAAACTTTATTTTCGATTACATAACTCTCGGCACACAATAAGCATTTACCTCATTGTGATGCTGATAAGCTAAAAATAGATTGCCTTTCTCTTTTTCAAATAGAGGTAATCTTTGTTGATTGTGAGAAGGTGACAGGTTTTAATTAAATCAATTACGGACCTTCTCTAGGGGTATTATTTAGATAAAATATTTTTAAGAGATCTATATGTCGAAGAACCTCCTTTTCGATCTTCAGGATGTGTTTCATAGGTAGAATCACCCCAGTAATTCTTCTATAAATATTAATTCTATGGAACAATTTTCAAGTAGTTAACAAGGTGTGGATTTTTTAAAAAAATATTTTTTTTTTCAAATAGTTAAAAAGGATTTTTTAAAAAGATTTTTTTAAAAAATACTAGCAAAGTGCCAGCTATTCCGTATTCGTACACATAAATTGGAGTTTCCAAAGTTTTTTTTCCATAGCTCAATACTACATTTCAAAAGTAATCTAAATTCCAAATCTCTGAATTCTACCAAATCCAAATTGTTCCAAAGTTAGTACTTTTCATACTCATAAGTAAGAATTTCTAATACAACATCAATTCTATACTCTAACAGTAATCTAAATTCCACCAAAGTCCAAATTGTAACAAATTTAGAACTTTTCGTACAAATTTTCAAATATACCTCAATCCTGGTTTTAAATAGTAATCGTAAGTCCAAATGTAAGAATTCCAGCTCTGTCGGTTCACTAAATTGTACCAGATTTCTGTACATTTCCTACACTCCCACAGTAACTTAAGTTGCAACTTTAAGGATTCGAGTTCTACCCGTTCACCAAAATCCGAATTGTACTAAATTTAGTACCATTTAGTACTTTTCGCACCATAAGCACGAATTTCCCAAACTACCGCAATCCTACACTCCATTTTAATTGCCAATTTAAAGACATCAACTCTATCTGTTCACCCAAATCCAACATGCACCAAATTTAGTACCATTTAGTACTTTTCGTGCACATAAGAATGATTTTATAAAGCTACCTCAATCCTGTACTACAATAGTAGTCCTAATTCCGATTTTCAGGCTTCCATTTCTATACATTCAACTAAATGCAAATAGTACCAAATTTAGTACAATTTTGTACTTTTTATACACATAAGTACGAATTTCTTAAACTTTTTTTATACATCAACACCACTTCCCAACCTTTATTCCATTTAACATTTCAAGATTCTAATTTTATATGTGCAATATATATACAATAAGAACTAAATTTAGTACATTTTAGTACAATTTTCAAAAACCCTTTTGTACAACTTTATAACTTTCCAGGCTACCATATTTGGTACATTTTAGTACTTTTCGTGCCCTCACCCAAAATTTCAAGCTTCAGCCGTTTCGTCTGGGCGATGATCAGTCAGTCACACAGTCACTCACTTATTTAACACTAAGCTCTTTTATATATTAAGATTTTTTCAAGTTATATCAAGCCGTAGATTTAAAAAAAAAAATCTGTTATGACACTGTGGTACAGGGTATTATGTCTTTGTGCATATGTTTGTAACACGCAAAAGAAAACGAGATAGACACATGGTTCCTTTTGGCATAGGTCAATTATTTGGCCCAAGGACGAACCGTATTGAAATTGGAAAAAATCGGTTCGGATTTAGATATAGCACCCATATATATTTTCGTCCGATATAATGTAAATGGTTTAATGTAAATTGTGAAAAGTCCCTATATATCTTTCGATTTGTACGAAATTTGGATCAGCGTAATGAATTAGGTCTAATATGGTGTGTGTTAAGTTTCCTGAAAATCGGTTCAAATTTAGATATAGCTCCCATATATAGTTTCGCCCGATTTTAAGTAAATATTGCACTAAAGTCCCTGAAAATCTTTTGATTTGCAGGAATTTTGACATAGCGTACTGAATTAAGTCTAGAATACTGTGTGCTAAATTTCGTGAAAATCGGTTCAGATTTAGATATAGCTCCCATATATATTTTCGTTCGATTTTAGGGAAATAGTGCTCCAAAGTCCCTATATATCTTTCGATTTGCACGAAATTTGGCACAGCGTAATGAATTAGGTCTAGAATGATGTGTGTTAAGTTTCGTGAAAATCAGTTCAGATTTAGATATAGCTCCCATATATATTTTCGTCCGATTTTAGGGAAATAGTGCACCAAAGTTCCTATATATCGTTCGATTTGCACGAAATTTGGCACAGCGTAATGAATTAGGTCTAGAATGATGTGTGTTAAGTTTCCAGAAAATCGGTTCAGATTTAATTATAGCTTCTATATCTGACCAAATGAAAAATTTAGTATCGGTTGAAGAATGACATGTTTATGGATCCAATTTCAATTTTACTGATCCTTTAAAAATGCATCGTCTGTTAGGATTCATCTGTTGAATATACCCAAAATGGTGAAGGGTATCATATAGTTGGCCCCGTACGACTTTACTACTTTCCTTACTGGTTTAAATATGTTTTTTTTTTTCAAATATTTAAAGAAATATTTTTTCTAAAATTTTTTTCCAAAATATTTTTTTCAAAGATTGTTTAAAAAAATATTTTTTTTAATAATTTTGAGTCTTCTAATGTGCAAAGTATTACTTGGCACACTGTATCGACAGAAATCATTATTGAATTTCAATGTTTGATGACTTTGAACGATAACCACCATCCACTTTCAGTGATGCAGGTTATGAATGTTTGTTTAATAAATATTTTCAATATGTATTGAATAAATACAAATAATTTTAATTGCAAATTAAATATTGACTTTTTTCAAACCCTAATTCTAATTCTAACTAATTCTCCTTATTTCTCTTCTTCTTCTTTTCCAGCAATGAAACCTCATGAGATTCAAGAAAAATTAGGTTTAACTAGAATACGTGATCGCAATTGGTATGTGCAACCTTCCTGTGCAACAACCGGTGATGGCCTATATGAGGGCCTGACGTGGCTTACATCCAATCACAAGTTATGAGAATAATTTTCATAAAAAAAAATTAAAATTAAAAACAAAACACACACAAAACAATAAAAAAATTGGGAATAAATATAAATAATAACCACAGCAACAACAACAAAACCACTACAGAAAAATACAATAACAAATATACCGTATGCATGTTTTTATTTGAAATATATAGAGGAAGAAAAATAAAATACAAAAAACAAAATGATAAAAAACAACGTTAAAGAAATACAAATAAAACAAAAAAACACGTCAATCAAACCAAAATGTCGTAACGATTTTAAAAAACGACAACAACAACAACAACAATAGAAGTTCGTGCGTTTAATTTTCTTTTGGAAATCTATTTTTTGCAATTTCTAGTGAAGAAAAATTACAACAAATACTTACGAACAGAAACAGAGGAATTCTAAAACAACAAAATACACCACAACAAGAAGACAAACAACAACAACAACGTTTATTTAGCATTTAAGTGAAACAATTTGTAAATTTATTATAAACAAAAAACAACAACAAGAAAACCCAATTAAAAACAAAAGAAAACAAAAATCATTCACAATAATATGGCACACAAAACGGAAACACACACACACACATTTACAGACAACGCAAACAAACATTTACATTCGAACAACAATAGATTATTGAAAATTTGGCATACCATTTCCCCCTCTAATTCCTCTTTACCATCCCTCTCCGACCCCCTCCCCCATTCTTCTCAAACACAATCCCCTCTTTCAATTATGAATGAAAAATAAATAAAAACAAAATCTAAAATAAAAAAACACAAGGATATGCAAAATCCTATAAGTAACTAAAAAGTATATGCATATATTATTATTAAAAATATAGTAAATATTATTATTATTATTTACCTTTATTATTATTATATATTATATTTTTTTGTTTAGATGTAAACTTTAAGTTTTTTTTTTAAAGACGACTTGTTTTAACGAGTCCTTAAAAAACAAATTAATTTAATATAATTAATTGATTCAAATATAAAAAAAAAATATTAATTATTAAAGAAAGCAAATAAAAAATATATAGTGTGAAAATAAAAATTATGTAATTTAAACAAAACAAAAAACAACAACAAGCATCAAATATAAAAAAAAGGAAAAAAGAAAAACAAAAAGAAAAAAACAAACAAAAACAAATCTATTCAAAAAGTTTGAATAAAACCAAGAAAAAAAAAAATAAATAAAAATCCAAAAAAATAAAAATGAATGATTTTTTATTATTAAATAGAGAAAGGAGGGGTTCTTCAGAAATTCCACTGCGGACTTTAAGGAAATACTTTCAGACCAAGGCGTGGATTTTTTTAAAGGAAGACTTTTTTCAAGTCAAACCAAGCCTTTTTTGATTTTTTATCTGATTTTTAAATTAAGACTTTTTTCAAGCCAAACTAAGGCCTGGATTTTTTAAAGGATTTTTTTTTCATGGACCTCAACAAGGCGTGGATTTTCTAAAAAAGTTTTTTTTTCAAGGACCTCAACATAGCGGGGATTTTCTAAAGGATTTTTTTCAAGGACCTCAACAAGGCGGGGATTTTTTAAAGAATATTTTTTCAAGGACCTCAAAAAGGCGTGGATTTTTAAAGGAATTTTCTCAAGAACCTCAAAAAGGCGTGGATTTTTTAAAGGACCTAAACAAGGCGTAGATTTTTTAACGAATATTTGTTCAAGGACCTAAAGGCGTAGATTTTAAGGACCTAAACAAGGCGTGAATTTTCTATAGGATTTTTTGAAAGAAATTTTTTTGCAAGGACCTAAAGGCGTAGATTTTAAGGACCTAAACAAGGCGGGAATTTTCTATAGGATTTTTTGAAAGAAATTTTTTCAAGGACCTCAACAAGGCGTGGATTTTTTAAAAGAATATTTTTTCAAGGACCTCAACAAGACGGGAATTTTTTAAAGAATTTTTTTTCAAGGACCTTAAAAAGGCGTGGATTTTTTAAAGGAATTTTTTTCAAGAACCTCAATAAGGCTTGGATTTTTTAAAGGAATTTTTTCAAGGATCTCAACAAGGCGTGGATTTTGTAAAGAATTTTTTTCAACGGCCTTAACAAGGCGAGGATTTTTTAAAGGAATTTTCTTCAAGGACCTCAACAAGGCTTGGATTTTTTAAAAGATTTTTTTAAAGGACCTCAAAAAGGCGTGGATTTTTTTTAAGGACCTCAACAAGGATTTTATAAGGGAATTTTTTCAAGGACCTTAACAAGGCTTGGATTTTTTTTAAAGGAATTGTTTTCAATGACCTCGACAAGGCCTGGATTTTTTAAAGGAAGACTTTTTTTGAAGACAAAGCAAGGCATGGAATTTTTTAAAAGAATATTTTTCAAGTGAAACCATGGCGTGAATTTTTTAAATGAATCTTTTTTCAATTCTAACTTACGTACTTAGCTGGCTTGTGATAGAAGTTTCATTCCATAAGCCGAGCTTAAAAAAGATTTGCGATGTTTTTCCAATTTGAAAGAACATATTCGGCAATGTTGTCCTCCACTTGATCTTTCCATCTTATTCGTGGCCTTCCACTTCTGCGTGAACCATCAGCTGGTTCGCTTTTATATGCCTTTTGGGCTGGGGCATCTTCATCCATTCCCACAACATGACCTAGCCAACGTAGTCGCTGCAGCTCAATTTGTCTAACAATGCCGATGTCTGAGAATAGCTGGTACAGCTCATGGTTCACCGTCAACGCAGATCGGCCCATAGATCCTTCGGAGAATTTTTCTCTCAAACACTCAAAGAGCTGCCTCATCTGCATGCCTAAGTACCCATGCTTCAGATCCATATAATAGCACGGGTAGTATCAACGTCTTGTAAAGTGTGAGTTTGGTATGGCGGGAGGTGGCCTTGTTTCTAAACTGTCTAGTAGTAGCACCGGTTGGCCATCACAATTCTTTTTCCGAATTTCAAAACTGATGTCATTCGTTTTATTTATGGCGGTACCAAGGTATATAAAATCTTTAACTTCCTCGAAGCTGTAGATCTCAAGTTCCACAGATGGTCCAAGTCTTGCGTCTGGACGTCTTGCGCGTTGATACCATCAGCTTGGTCTTCTCGCCGTTTACTGCCAGATCCACTTTGGCAGAGTCCTTCTCAATTTGCTCAAAGGTGGCTGTTACCGCTCTCAATGTTCGACCCATTATGTCGATGTCATCGGCGTAGGCGAGTAGCATTTTTTGTTGTGTACAGAGTGCCATTTCTGTTCACTTTTGCCTCTCGTATGACCTTTTCCAGCGGGATGTTAAAAAGATCACACGACAAACTGTCACCTTGTCTAAATCCTCGTTTGGTATTAAAGTGGTCCGAGAGGTCCTTTCCGACTTTAACTGCTGATCTTGTGCAAGTTAAAGTTATTCTGCATAGCCGAATTAATTTTGAAGGAATGCCAAACGCAGACATGGCTTTAAACACCTCTGAACGGATAGGGCTATCGAATGCGGCTTTATAGTCGACTAATAGGTCGAATGTGTCGATGTGTTTTTAGTGGTTTTTTCTTCTAGGATTTTGCACAAAGTGAAAATCTGGTCAATGGTTGACTTCCCAGGTCTGAAGCCGCATTGCTATGGTCCAATAATGTCGTTGACCATTGGCTTCAGTCATTCACACAGTACGCTGGATAGCACTTTATATGCGATGGGAAGCAGACTTATTCCTCTATAGTTGGCACATATCGTCTTGTCTCATTTTTTGTGCACGGGACACATGATGCTGAGGTTCCAACCATTGGGCATGCTTTCATCTAGCCAAATTGTACATGCTCCTGACCAGCATCTCACCATCACCAGTCTTGAATAGTTCGGCTTGTAAACCATCGGCCCCTGCTGCTTTATTGTTCTTGAGCCGAACCATTGCTTTTATGACCTCATCTTGGCTAGGTGGTATACACTCTCTACTGTCATCTATTATTGGTTCTGGGGTATCTTCTTAACCGCCACTATTTATATCAGAAGTTTTTCAAAATGCTCCTTCCAGATCCTAAGCACGCTGTCTGTATCTGTCACCAGTTTTCCTTGTTCATATCTACAAGAGGATGTGCCTGTACCAAAACCTTCGGTTTGGTGTTTTACCCGTTGGTAGAATTTTCTGACTTCATTCTGACTCCTGTACATCTCGATTTGCTCACGCTCACGTTTTTCTTGTTCTTTCTTCTTTTTTTCTGAAAATACGTTTCTCTTCCCTCCTTTTCTCCCGATAATTCTCCATCACATTACGTGTTGCTACTGTCTGCAGGGTTGCCCTATACGCTGCAGCATTACAACATTCCTGGTCGTACCATGGATTTCTTGATGGTGGTTTTTGGTACCCAAGGGTGGCTTTTCCTGCAGTTTGTAGGGAGTGGGCAATTCTTTGCCATTGTGCTTCTATACAATTATCGGGACAAGAAGTGCTTTCGTCAAGCAGGTGGGTAAGTTGAGCGGAGTGGGCTCTGCTACCTGTTGTGTTTGCAGCTTTTCGACGTCGATTTTCCGTGTTACATTAGATCGCACCATGGCTACTACATTAAGACGAGTGCGAACCTTGGTTTCTTTTTTGTTGCGGGCAGGTCAGTGTCCACAATTGAGATGAAAGAGGGATCAATATAAGCCTGGGCTTCGCCATGTTAAAGCCAATCAGAGCCGTTGCTTGGTATCTATCATCTCCTACGTCACCCTTTCAAGTCAAACCAAGCTGTGAACTGTTTAAAGGAAGATTTTTTTCCACTCAAAACAAGGCGTGGATTTTTTAAAGGAATAATTTTTTAAGTCAAGTCAAAATTATTTGAGCCAGACATCGTTGTTTTTACTGTATTTTAATAAAATGTGATTTTAATTAATTCAAAATTGATAATGGATTGCAAATATTAAATAAAAACAAATTAATAAATAATTAAAATTAAATTTCAAAATTTATTTTTAATGAAAATGTTAGCACAATTTTGATTATTTATTTGAAAATTTTCGAGGAATAATGTTGTATCAGAACGTAATATTTTGGATCCCGATTTATCTATTATATGTTGGCAGCACCACTACTGTACTGGTAAGTCAAAAAATATGGACTGAGTGCGATTGTGATTGATTAAAAGAACCTTTTTAAATTCCTAAAACATTTCCAGGCAGCCCAGCAAAGACGCCGTCCCTTCGAAATACGATTTCATAATATTGTGTGTAATGTTTCGGCCGGCATCGCACGCGACATACATTGTGATGTGACAAAATTCGCCACCAGCAGATATCACGTCAATGCCGAATTTACGCTGCAAAAAGAATTGCCCAGGACCGCCTTTGCTGAAATGTTGATAACTTTCCGATATGTCGGCGATACGAGAATACGGAAATTTCTGACAATGAAAATGAATATTTGCGATATCCTAAGTCACATCGATTCATTTCCCCTGATACAAATGATAATGCGTTCGTTAACCAGTTCCAGTAATTTGCCGCTATCGTGTCCGGTAAAGGTGGTGGGTTGAAAAAGTGTTCTTATTTTTCGGATCTCTTTTCATTGCTGATTATTTTTTCAATTTAATTTTGGATTTTTTTAGAATTTTACATACAAAATTAAGGACCTGCCCGTCACCGATGCCTTTTTCCCACCCTACACGCAGACAATTGATTTCAATTTTACTTTGAATTTTATGAACAAAAAGACATGGTTGGCTGAATTTCGCCTGGAAGGAACCACGTTAAGGGATACAAAAAAGGGCTAAATGCGGCAGGGAAAGGATTAAGGAAATACATTTTTTTAAATATCAATTTTAAATTAAATTTAAAGTAAATATTTAAAAATGTTTTTTTTTTCAAGGCTGGACTAGGCTTGGATTTTCTAAAAAAATATTTTTTCAAGACTAGACTAGGGGTGGATTCTTTAAAAAAATATATTTTTTAAGGCTAGGCTAGGATTTAAAAAAAATAAATGTTAGGAGGTTTTATGTCTGTCCACCTAGTAAGGTCAAATGGTGTACCCGTGAACTAACTACTATGCGGCGGCGGCAAGTCATGCGTCTTAGGCGGCGCTTCCAAAGAGTCAGGCGTGTAAATGCGGAAGATTAAGCGCAGCGTAAATCCGAGTTCCTCGCTGCTCTTAGTATGTATAAAGACGAGCTGTCTAGGAGTAAAGAAGACAATTGGAGGATATTTGTACGGAACAATGGAGATGATCCATGGGGTATAGTATACCGTGTGTGCCGGAATGGTGGGTCTAAGAGACAGGTTGACCTACCACCTCGGAGTGGGGCGGGGAGCGTACGGCTTTTGTTGGGAACATTATTTCCGGATTCGGAGACTCCATCATTTCCTCCGTTTGTTGATGAAATGAGGAAGCCTCCGGGTTTAGATCATATATAAGTTGTGGACAGTATCTGCCAGGTTAGAAGTAGAAAATCGCCAGGTATGGATGGTATGACTGGAATGATGGTGAAAGCTATCTGGAAGTCCATTTTCTCCAGCTGCATTCGTCATGGATACTTCCCGCGTACTTGTGGTATTACTTAAGTCGCCTGATCGGGTAAGGAGTGATCCTCGCTCGTATCGGGGGTAGAATACTTATACCAGTGCTTGGAAAAGTACTGTTGAGGATTATGGTGACACGGCATAAGGATTGCTACAGCGAAGGTACGTCCTTGTATCAGTTCGGTTTTAGCGATGGTAGAAGTACAGGGGCCGCGTGGCGGCATGTGCAAGATAACCTGAGCCGATCAAATTCCAAATATGTCCTTGGCATATTTGTGGATTTAAAGACGCATTTGAATTCCCTTCATGGGATAGCGTGCTCACAAGGTTGTCAGAGGTCGGGTGTGGGGAGATTGCTCTTTGGGCAAGTTATTTCCGGGATAGGAAGGCTTGTGTCGTGGGAGTCAGTGCTTCGGTCTGGAGGGATGTGCAGCGTGTGCAGGGTTCCACAGTCCATGTATATGGAATCTCATGATGCATCCTCTGTTGCGGGAGCTAGCGGCCTCCTTAAAGGTCTGTGCATATGCTGATGACTTGCTCATCATGATTGAAGGGGATAGTCGCTTTGAACTGGAAAATCGTGGTGAGCAAAGAGATTGTGCAGACTTGGTGTGACCGAGTTGGAGTGGAGGTGGCTATCAAGAAGACGGTGCTGATGCCGTCCACCCTGCATTCGAGCTAGTGAACGGGATAACGGTATCAGAGCGTTTGAATTTACTTCCACACTCGGATCGGTTGAAGGAGAAGCTGACAGCGGTCGTTGGGACCATCAGGCATGTTTTGCGGACCGATTGGGGCTTGAGTAGGCGTTCTGTGCGTATCATATATGGTGGGCTTTTTGTTGCATGTGCAACTTATGGTGCACCTATATGGTACAGAACTGCATAAGCAGAAGAAGCTGCTATCGTGTCAGCGGGTTGTCATGTTAGCATGCTTGCCAGTGTGTCGCACTGTTTCTAAAGAGTCGTTGCAAGTGCTGCTTGGCACTTCGCCGCTTGATCTTGAAGTTGAAGATGTAGGGTTATCATGTATAAGCTTAAACGTGGTTTGCAGTTGGATGAGGATGATTGATTCAGGCCTTCTGATCTGGTGGATGGGGAGAGTAGGCGGTACAGCACTATCCTTCGGCAGTGTGTTGTTGATAGGTGGAGGCCAAGGTGGGCGAACAGTGACAAAGGGAGAGTGACGTACGTGACGCAACGTTCGTAGTGGACCGGGCAGACTTTCGCTTCGGCTTAAGTACTGGTTTCTTACTGACGGGGCATGGTCCTCTCAATGCGTTTCTGCATAAAAGAGGCCTGTCCCAGATGGATTTATGTGGGTGTGGGATGTCTATGGACTGGAAGCATACACTAACGGAATGCTGCTACTATGATGACATTAGAGATTTAGCAAGTATGGGTATATCGAATGGAGGAGCGGGGTGGGATTTAAGTAGGGCTCTTGAAAACGATCGGACCTTTAGTTGTTTAAGTAGTTTTGCTCGTGAAGCATTTAGGAGAAGGACAGCACTTAGTGGAGGTGGTCCTCGTGCTTAGCCCCTTTGCAGGTGGGCTCGGATCTGTCAATACAGTCTGACAGTTGGTGTGGCCCCTGGGGAGGGGGATGTGGTTTCGCGGGGGATGTGGTTTCCCCCTCACCATGGGGGAGAGTGTGCCTTCTGCATGCTCTCCAATTGGTACAGCACTTCGTGAATAAAAAAACATGGTTGGGTAAAATTCACCTGAGCGGATTCACGCTGAGGAATACGAAAAAGGGTTAAGGATAATGAAGACAATAAATTGGCTTGAAAAAAATATTTCTTTAAAAAATCCACGCTTGGGTTCGACTTGAAAAATATTTCTTTAAAAAATTGAAAAAAAAATATTTCCTTTGTAAAAAATTAAAAAAAATACATTTTTTAAAAAATTGAAAAAATATATTTTAAAATTTTGAAAAAATATATTTTTTTTTTTTAATTGAAAAAAAAAATGTTTCTTTAAAAAATTTAAAAAAATGCTTCTTTAAAAAATTGAAAACATTTTTTTTAAATTGAAAAAAATGTTTCTTCAAAAAATTGAAAAAATATTTTTTTTTTAAAAAAATTGAAAAAAATGTTTATTTAAAAAATCCACGCTTGGGTTCGACTTGAAAAATATTTCTTTAAAAATTTGAAAAAATTTTTCTTTAAAAATTTAAAAAAACCTTCATGTAAAAAATTGAAAAAAATACATTTTTTAAAAAATGTAAACAAATATTTCTTTAAAATTTTGAAAAAAATATATTTTTTTTTTATTAAAAAAAAATTGAAAAAAAAATTATTTTTTTAAAAAATTGAAAAAAATGTTTTTTTAAATTTAAAAAAAAATGCTTCTTTAAAAAATTGAAAACATTTTTTTAAATTGAAAAAAATGTTTCTTGAAAAAATATTTTTTTTTAAAAAATTGAAAAAAAATGTTTCTTTAAAAAATCCACGCTTGGGTTCGACTTGAAAAAATATTTCTTTAAAAAATTGAAAAAATATTTCTTTAAAAATCCACGCCTTGCTGTGGCCTCTTGAAAAAATATTTTTTTTTTAAATTGAAACAAATATTTCTTTAAGCAATTGAAAAAAAATTTTTAAAAAATTGAAAAAAATGTTTTTTTAAAAAAATTGAAAAAAAAAATTTTTTTTTAAAAAAATTTAAAAAAATGTTTCTTTAAAAAATTTAAAAAAATGTTTCTTTAAAAAATTGGAAACATTTTTTTTTTAAATTGAAAAACATGTTTCTTGAAAAAATATTTTTTTAAAAAAAATTGAAAAAAAATGTTTCTTTAAAAAATTGAAAAAAATATTTTTTTTAAAATTGAAAAAATTTTTTTTAAAAAATTGAAAAAAATATATTTTTTTTAAATTGAAAAAGTCTTCCTTTAAAAAATCCACGCCTTGTGGAGGTCCTTGAAAAAAGTCTTCCATTAAAAAACCCACGTCTTGTTGAGGTCCTTGAAAAAATTCCACGCCTTGTTGGGGTCCTTGAAAAAAGTCTTCCTTCAAAAAAATCCACGCCTTGTTGAGGTCCTTGAAAAAAAGTCTTCCTTTAAAAAATACACGCCTTGTGGAGGTCCTTGAAAAAAGTCTTCCTTTAAAAAATCCACTCCTTGTGGAGGTCCTTGAAAAAAAGTCTTCCTTTAAAAAATACACGCCTTGTGGAGGTCCTTGAAAAGTCTTCCTTTAAAAAATCCACGCCTTGTGGAGGTCCTTGAAAAAAAATATTCCTTTAAAAAATCCACACAATGGTTTGACTTGAAAAATATGCCTTTAAAATTCCACGCTTTGGGGGAGGCCAAAAAAAATATTCTTTAAAAACACGCATCAGTTGATCCTTTGATTTTTTAATGCTAAGTTGGAACAAATCCTTCCCAATGTTTTGAAATAGAAATCATTAACCAAGCCATCGCAATTAGGTTGGGATAATTTCAATGAAGGTATTTTTTCTCTTCTTTTTTGTATTTTAAAAATCCCGTCGAACAAAAAACCCCAGAATGCCAACTAATTTCCACACACATTACATCTCCTCATCGTCAACATCAATGGCTTGTGGTCTGATCGCTCCCCCCAATCACAAACCTCTCATTCTGGCAACTGAAAAACACAACAAATTAAATGAAATTGAATTAAACAGGATTAAATTTTGATTTGTATTTGAAAAACCGATAAACAAAAATGGACTCAACGAGAAAAGCAGCACCAACAGAACAAACAGCAAAAATCTGATGTTCGTTCGTTTTGTAATCAAATGACAGCATTTCGCTCTACCTCTCCATACTCCTGGCTAACGAACCATTTTGCAAAAAAAAAAATTAAATTTATTTCACATCCTGACACTCTCCTTTTGCCGCCTCCCGTTGTATTACAAAATACAACTGCTCCACTTTCCAAAACTACTTCCTTGCCCAGCCGAATATTCAGACAGAACTGCTGGCTGGGCATTGGTTTGATGGCAACTGCTGCCGGTGAGTGAGGTTTGAACAGTCATTTGTTCAAATATCAACAACCACCATTGAATATACGAAGGAGTCCGAGACACACACAGGCACACACACACACACACAGATGTAGATGAACGGCAGCCATTATTTTCCAGATAAACTAAAGAGGAGTAACATTTGGCAGGGTTGCCAAGTTAATAAAATTTTTTTTTGGTATTTTCAAGGGGAATTTAAAAAAAGGCGGTAATTTTTTTTAAACGCAAGGCGTGGGTTGTCAAAAAATATTTTTTCAAAACTTTATCCAAGACGTGAATGTTTTAAAGAATTTTTTTTTTAAAAGTTTATCCAAGAGGTTAATTATTAAAAGAAAAAAACGTTCAAGGTCTGAGGCTTGGATTTTTATACCCTTGACCACACTATGGTATTGGGTATTATGTCTTTGAGCATATGTTTGTAACAGGCAAAAGGAAACGAGATAGACCCATAGTTCCTTCTGAGAATATGCATAGAATATCTTTCTGAGTCGATTTATGTATGTCCGTCCGACCATGTATTTTTGTGAACAATGTACAGTTTGCATTTATGATCCGATTTGGATGAAATTTTTCACAAGTCACTTATTTGGCCCAAGGACGAAACCTATTGAAATTCAAGAAAATCTGTTCAGATTTAGATATAGATATAGATCTTCTAAAGTCCTGAAATTTTGGCATAGCGTACTGAAATATGTCTAGAATGATGCGTACAAAGTTTCGTGAAAATCTGTTCGGATTTAGATGTAGCTCCCATATATAGTTTCATCCAATTTAAGGTAATTTGTGCACCAAAGACCCTATATATCTTTCGATTTGTACGAAATTAGGCATAGCGTACAAAATTGCGTCTATAATAATGTGTGCTAAGTTTCATGAAAATCGGTTCAGATTTAGATATAGCTCCCATATATATCTTCGACCGATTTAAGGTAAATGGTGTAGAAAAGTCCCTATATATCTTTCGATTTGTACGAAATGTGGCATAGCGTACTGAATTGAGTCTAGAATGATATATGTACAATTTCTTGAAAATCGCTTTAGATTTAGATATAGCTCTCATATATAAGTTCCAACGATTTAATATAAATGGTGTTCCAAAGTCCCTATATATATTTCGATTTTGACGAAATTTGCTATAGCGTACTTAAGTGAGTCTAGAATGATGCGTGTAAAATTTCTTGAAAATCGGTTCAGATTTAGATATAGCTCTCATATAAATGTTCTACCGATTTATTGTAAATGGTCCACCAAACTCTCTAAATATCTCTCGATTTGCATGAAATTTTGCACAGCGTAGTAAATTATGTCTAGAATGTGTTAAGTGTGTTAAGTTTCCTGAAAATCGGTTCAGATTTAGATACATCTCCCATATATAGTTTCGTCCGATTTAATGTAAATAGTCCACCAAAGTCCCATGTATCTTTCGATTTGCACGAAATTTGGCATAACGTACTGGATTGAGCCTATAATGATGGCTGCCATGTTTCGGCTTAGGTTTAGATATATCTCCCATATATATTTTCGTCCGATTTAATGTAAATGGTGCACCAAAGTCCCTATATATCTTTCGACTTGTACGAAATTTCGCATAAAGTACTAAATTGAGCCTAGAGTGATGTTTCGTGAAAATCGGTCCAGTTTTAGATATAGCTCCCATATATATTTTCGACCTATTTAATGTAAATGGCGCACCAAAGTCCCTATATATCTTTCCATTGGCACGAAACTTTGCATAACGTACTGAATTTAGTTCAGAATGGTGTGTGTCAAGTTTCGGGGGAAATCGGTTGAAATTTAGATATAGCCACTGTTAAGGCGCCGAAATTGCGTTTCGAAAAATAAAGAAAATAAAACACGAACGTTTTAGTTTTCTGATTTTAAGTTTTATTGAAATATTAAAATAAATAATAATAGGGGAAGAAAGTGAGAACGAACAGATTACCTGTGTTACTTGTAGCGATCGTGACGAGAAGCCAAAGAAGAATAACAACAACAATGCTGCAAAGTGACATTGGCGCAAAACAATACTCATTAGAAAACTGACAGTTCAAGGTTGTAACAATACGGAGTATGCATTTTTCTAATGAGTATGCAAACAAACACAATGAACACGAGCGTTCAAAGGATGCATTTCCCAACAATGCATATAAAGGCGATTCTTACTTAAACATTGGCGCCCACCTTGCAACATTATTAATGTTGTAACACAGATATTCACGACTAGTTACTTAAAGTAATAGAAAATAAGATGGTAGGCGGTGCAGTGTGTGTGAGCAATTCAAATTCATTTTTGTTTAATTTTTTTCCAAATACAAACTTAATATGAGCATACGTATCGCCCGCAGTAACGGACGGTCTCCCTGATTCAACCATACGAACATGGCGTGAATTGGAAGGAAGTTATCACGATCGAACCCACAGTTATGGATTCTATACTTTGATTACTAGTTGTGAAGGAACCCGCAGATACGGGTCTAGTATTGCTTAAATCCGCAGAGACGGAATTAAGATATTATTTTAATTTATTTAGACATTTTTGACTATAGATTCGGATCCGCAGTGACGGATTCCGTTTCTGTTTCAATGCAAACAATTTAGAAATAGGCCGCTTTACAATGCCCGTTGTCGACCGAACGTCAACGATTCTGACGTGACAACCAATACCTTGTAAACTTTTTCTATTTGGCCTAGCTTCCAAAACGTAGGTGGAAGTTTTTTCATTATGAATTACAACGACTTCAAAACAAATTAGCAAGCTTTGAACTTTACGAAACCTATTCACAAGCGATATAGGTTAGTCAATTACGACAGTTTCAGGATGGGAAATTTTTTATTCCTGCTTCCCAGAGTCCACCCGAATGTGGAGCACCAGCTGGAATAAAATACCACGATAGTCCCTGAGTACCAAAGCAGCGAAATGGAATCACGATTTTCACAATTGATATGCACCAACTTACGACGTAAATCACGGGAAACGACCTCAAAAGTCCTACCATTTTTCAAAAATATCGAGTGGAATAAATTTGGTGAGAAACGCAGGAATACACCAACGTATCCTTTGTTAATCTTGCAATACGGGTCTGTGAAAGAATTTACCTTGGAAGGAACAACGAAATCTACACCAGTTGTAGTTAATGCCTTAAAAGGAATTTTACTCAGCTACGACATTGCAGCAAGAGATTCCGTCGAACAAAACAGTTTACTTTCGATAAAAGATGCACGAACACATTGTTATCGGTCGCATCAAGGTACCCCGCTTTACGCTACTCCAATTAGTAGCGGCCAAAAGTGGATCGCCGCGATCTATTCGATCTAACCATATAATTTCTACTATAATTTTTGCGGGCAACTAAAGTGGCAAAGGCACGAATCTCCGACGATGGGATAGGTCCAGTTACAAGCCACCCGAAAATTGAATTTTGAGCCAGCAAAGTCCCAGAAAGAATTGACTGAGAACCCTCCAACATAATTTTTGGGTACAAGTCTGCACCCAAAAGAAGTTCCACAGGACGTGAATTAAACAAATCATCATCTGCCAAACGAATACTTGGCATTTGGGCTCTAAAATCCGACGAAACATTAAACGAGGGCAAATTCCCCGAAATGGACGGCAAAACCACTGCACGAGTTTCTAAAACCACTGAAGGATCGAAACGACTTCCAATTTGCAACGAGCATATTTTACTAGAATTGGCCGAAATTGCACAATTCACCCCAGAAACAGTGACATCTGTTGAACTTACAGGGAGTTTCAACCTATTCTGCAAGCCTTGGGTCAGAAACGATGATTCTGATGCTGGATCTATTAAAGCCCTAGCGGGATACGAAACACCACAATGGACGATATTTATAATAGCTGTCCCCAATAGAACGGATTTATTTTGAGCCGTGTGGAAAACTTGCCGAGAAGCACTAGTTGATGTGGATGGGACAGAAGGATTGATAGGGGCAGGATTTGAAGAATTTATAGGGTTCCGGTTTACCGAACCAACCGAAGAAATCGAATTATTGGGTGATGTGTCACTACGATGCAGTAATGTATGATGGCTACGCCTACATTTCGAACACCGATGCTGACTAATACAAGTTTTAACCTCGTGCCCCCTACGCAAACAATTCACACACAATCTACGACGTTTCACTGTGGAAAATCTAGCCGATAGCGACATACTTTTAAATCGAGGACATTCAAAAAGCTGATGGGACTTTTGAGGGCAAAGAATACATTCATTCTTAGGAGATGGTGGGGAATTACGATAAGGACGAGTTTGCGAGACGTGGGTTTGGAATTTGTTAACGTTAGATTTTTTGACCGAATCATTCCCTCGCATACCATGGAGACACATGAGTGTTTGAATCCGTTCCGTTAAAAACCTATCGAGGTCTTCCCAAAGCGAAACAGATGATTTGTCTTTAACACTTTGCTCCCACAATGTCTGTGTAATTTTCGGAAGCCTTTGAAGACAAATAAAAACTAAGAACGGATCCCAATTATCCGTACGAACGTCGTAAATGGACATTGCGGACAAGCAACCATTGATACCACGCTGGATTTGTTTAAGACCCGAACTTGTTTCAACTTCAAGTACCGGAAGAGCGAATAATATTTTAAACTGATTATGAATTAACAACCGAGGATTATCATATGTGGCTTTCAACGCGTTCCACGCCAGAGCAAAACTACGGTTCGTTAAGGGGAATTTAGAAACAATCTCGCGAGCTTCCCCTCTAGTATTTCGTGTCAAATGACAAAGACGCTCGATATCACTCAATCGAGCATTGTTTATATAGACCGCGCTAAAAAGATCTCTAAAGGTTGGCCACGAAAGAAAATCGCCCTCGAAGACATCCGTATCACAAGGAGGCAACACCAGATTATGAACCATATCTGAATTCGGAGGATCGACAATAAAACTCGAATTACCTCTAGGATTCCCAATACCTGCTATTGGGGAGCTAGCGGCCTGATTACCCACATTTCGACAAGTGTGGGTGGACGAGTTCGTTTTATTTAAATCAGTATCGCTAGCCTGGACTTCCTTAGGAGGTGCAGACTGTGTCTGGACTTCTTGAGGAATATCAGACGGATCCCGATTTAATTCAACGTTTCCTTGCCGAAGTTTGTGCAAGGCACGGTTTATCATTGCCAGACAATCCATATACATGTCATAAACGACCTCCTGCTTTGATTCTACAGACTCAATATCTTCTTGACACGAATCCTCAGACGATTCCAAAAAGAAAATACATTTTTCAAAAGAATTTTCCACGTTTGCCCATTTTTTACTCAATTCCGTACTTCTAATTTCTAAAATAAAGATATCTACATCTTCTTCCTTCAAAGCCCGAAGTTTATCACACATTTTGACTAGAGCGTCAGAAACTCTGATGTAGGTATTTAGAGGAGTAGAAGGCATGATTACAATTTATTTTTAATCGCACGAACACGAGAAATTATCAAAAAGAAGAAACTATTTAGTTAGAATTGAAACCAAAGCTTTTCCAATAAAAAGCTGACAACAAATTGAAATCGCTACGACAAAATAAATTTCTTCCCCAAAAAACAGCAAAAATTTCCAAGATTTCGTTAGAAAATCGATAATAATTCGAAAATTTACCACGATTTCTAAAAAATTAGCTCGAATTAGCTAAAATCCAAATATACGAAATGATATTTGAAAACGGATGAAAATTGTTCGAAAAACAATCCAAAATTGTTCAAATGACAACTAAATTCCAAAAAATGCTAAAAATTTCCAAAATATTCCCAAAGAATATATCAAATAACCACAAACGGTTGAATAAAAACCAAAAAGGAACGAATTATTATGCAACAAATCGATCAAATTTTCAAAATTATAGCCAATAAACTATACGAAAAAGCTTAATTTTCCAGAAAAAATAACGAAAAATCCACAAAATTGCGAAAAAGTTTAAAAATATTTACAAAATTTCCACTGAATTTGAGAATTTAAATCAAAATAAATGATTTACAAATATAAATATATATAAATATATCAAATTTATATTATTTTTATTAAATTCAATATAAATAATACCAAAAATTATTATTTATATGAATTTCGATCAATGTGGACTGTAGGGTAAACGGTAAGTTAAAATGTCCAAAATTAGCTTTCAATATGTTCATACACACTACTAATCAATTTACAAAAAAAATATTACTTTGTTCCAAACGTGCTAACACGCCACAATCGACCGACCCGATTAGTGTAGCGTACACGCAAACAAAAGAAAAACGAAAAAAATATGTTTATCGTAGGCAAGCGACGGCTGCCTATTACGATATTAGTTATGTGTGTAGCGTGTGTGTATGTTACTGCAGTAATCAGACAAGCGACCGTACAACGTAAATATGTCGCTAGCGTATATACGTGTATATTATTGTGTATTATTGAACAGGGATATATGCGAATATTAAAGGGAAAGGGCACGTTTATTTTTCTATTATTATTCGCACAACACAGTGGTAATAGGTAAAGAATATTTTGGAATTTAATATTTATTATTAAAATTAGGTCGATGTTATTAATAAAATTATCAAAATTTAACACAAACGTTAATTAAATTTTATTAATAATATTGACCACACACAATTATTAAAAAAACACTTCTTAAGTAATTTTTTCTCACTTTTACCACAATATTTATTTGGAACAAAAATATTTGTTTTTTGTTACCACTGTTCAATAATAGACAAACGAAAAAAATAGGGATTAGCGACGCGTTGTAAAGCGACCTTTGTTGTTGTTGTTGTAAAGTTATAATTTTTGGTATTTTAGACTTTGGACTTTTTTGTTTGTTTATTATTCTTTTCGCGAGCTCACAATTTTTTAAAACACACTGCACTCACCTACCTGTTGTTTTGTTGATGTTTCTTAAAGATGACGATGATGCAGTTGATGAAGATGAATGAGGGATGATGATGTATAGGGATGGTGATGATGTTGTGTTGTTGTTTATTTTATTGAAATGAAAACTACTAAAAGCCAAATAGAATTCTGCTTCCAAAGCTCGAATCCGGTTCGATAGGACCAAAATGTTAAGGCGCCGAAATTGCGTTTCGAAAAAGGGAAAGAAATAAAACACGAACGTTTTAGTTTCTGATTCCAGAATTTTATTGATATATAAATATAAATAGGGAAGAAAGATAGAATTGGGCAGATTACCTGTGTTACTTGTAGCGATCGTGACGAGAAGCCAAAGAAGAATAACAACAACAATGCTGCAAAGTGACATTGGCGCAAAACAATACTCATTAGAAAACTGACAGTTCAAGGTTGTAACAATACGGAGTATGCATTTTTCTAATGAGTATGCAAACAAACACAATGAACACGAGCGTTCAAAGGATGCATTTCCCAACAATGCATATAAAGGCGATTCTTACTTAAACAGCCACCTTATATATTATCGATTAATTTTAAGTAATTGACGCACCAAGGAATCAATATATGTGGCGGATAGGAACAAAATATACTGAAATTAGTATAACTTAACCTGTGACAAGTTTCGTTGAAATCGGTTCATATTTGGATATAGCTTCCATATATATTTTCGTCCGATTTTAAGTAAATGTTTGACCTGTTTGTGGATTGATCTAAGTCCATTTACATTTAGATAAGTATCACATATTTTAGTTCATCCAATTTCATTAGCCAGAAGGCTGAGGGTATAAAAGGCGGGAAGTTAAATACATACAGAAGTATTTAAAAATCTGTGTAATAAATGCGAACTTCTTATTATAAATATACTTTATTTTTATATGTTGCTAAACAACTTCTCGCCACTAATCTGCATTAAATGTACTTTTTTGTCTCCAATTAATTTTTCTTATAAAAATCCTCGCCACTAACCTGTATTAGTAGCCATAAATTAATGTTATAGGATTTAACGGCTCAGAGTATTTTTGCATCAGACATTTCTAAATCGACTCAAATTTCACTTTATAATATTTGGTCCATTTGCACATTTTTTATCATATCATTAAGCCTAATAATATTTAATATTTCATCAAATAATATTTCCTCTCATTAAGAAAATATTTCAATTATTAGATATTTTAAAATTATCCCCAATAACACTTCACAAAAATCCCCACATTCTTTCTCTTATCGCACACATGGCAATGTTGATTTCTGCTCTATTGTTAATACCGTTGCTTGCATGCGAATGCATGCTGTCTCTCTCCCTCTGACTTGCACAACAAATCCATGTAATCTTTCCTTCACACACATACACACCAGCAACAAACTCAACTACCTTTGATGTGTTCTTTGGCTAAGAATAACAGCAACAAGAACAAAACCAACAACAACAGCATTTGTCTTGTCAAACCAGAGAGCAGCAGCGACGTTGGCAGCGTTGACAACAAAATGAATGCTTCGTAAATGGATTCGTGTGTGTGTGTGTACGGTTATGTGAAGTGTGTGTTACACACAAACAAACGACATAGTGGTTACTTTTTGATTTCATAGATGGATGGATGTTTTGTTGTTGTTGCAATTCTTCTACTTTGCTCCACCCAACGAACGGAAAGGAAACAAGGCGTGGCCAACATGGACGTCACGGACGCTGCTGCGTTGGCGGCAGCGCATCAACAGCAAGAAAGCAAAGAAATAATCTCATCTTGACTTTTGCAATAAGGGGGATAATGTATGATTTCGAATGATGAAGGCGGCGTTAGTTTGGGTTATATTCAGATGGGCCCCCATGTGACGACACGATTTTCGTACATACGAATTTTATTGCATACTTTTTTGATACATAATGGAGATTTTGTGTTGTTGGCTGCAGAGTTTTTTTTTGTTATATATTTCTGGGTGATGGGGAGGGAGAATGGTAGGAGTTTATATTGAATTTTGAAAATGCTATGAAAAGGTATGAGGAGACATACAAAAGTTAAGATGATATGAAGCTGAAGTATTGAATACCCACAAGATGTTGTATAATAATTAATGCTTGGTTTGATGGCAGATTTTTCATTGTTTGTTTAGAAGTTACAAGGATTTCAAAATTGGATTAGAGATACAAAAGATAATAAAAAAAATTGATTGAATTGTTATTTTGAAAAATTGTATTAAAAAATATATTTTAAATAATGTGTAGATCCTTAAAAAATATTTTTTTAAAAAATCCCTTGTGTAGATCCTTTAAAAAATATTTTTTTTTTTAAAATCCCTTGTGTAGATCCTTTAAAAAATATTTTTTTTTTTTAAATCCCTTGTGTAGATCCTTTACAAAATATTTTTTTTTAAAAAATCCCTTGTGTAGATCCTTTAAAAAATATTATTTAAAAAAATCCCTTGTGTAGATCCTTTAAAAAATATTATTTAAAAAAATCCTTGTCTGCAGGTCCATAAAAAATATTTTTTTAAAAAAATCCACGCCTTTTAAACATATTTTTTTAAAAAATCCACGCCTTGTCTGCAGGTCCATAAAAAATATTTTTTTAAAAAAATCCACGCCTTTTAAAAATATTTTTTTAAAAAAATCCACGCCTTTTAAAAATATTTTTTTAAAAAAATCCACGCCTTTAAAAATATTTTTTTAAAAAATCCACGCCTTGTCTGCAGGTCCATAAAAAATATTTTTTAAAAAAAATCCACGCCTTTTAAAAATATTTTTTTAAAAAAATCCACGCCTTTAAAAATATTTTTTTAAAAAATCCACGCCTTGTCTGCAGGTCCATAAAAAATATTTTTTTAAAAAATCCACGCCTTGTCTGCAGGTCCATAAAAAATATTTTTTTAAAAATCCACGCCTTGTCTGCAGGTCCATAAAAAATATTTTTTTAAAAAAATCCACGCCTTGTCTGCAGGTCCATAAAAAAATATTTTTTAAAACAAGTGAAAAAGCGTTAAGTTCGGCCGGTCCGAACTTTTGATACCCTCCACCATAGATATACTAAAATGTAGGGAAAATACCAAAAAGTGGACCTATACCGACATTTCTACAACGCGATTGTGTAATGTTCCACAAAATAATGATTTCATCCAACCTGTGCCTATCTTATTATTCTTCCAAACTTAGTTCAGGTTCGAAAATGTCGATATCCTCCGCAGGTTAAATGATTACGACAGACTCTTAGAACCAAACCCAAAACGCGGAACAAATTAGATAACTATTTTAATATAAAAAAGGGGGTTATATGAGGACTACCCCAAAAAGGGGGCGAATATAAATAATTTTTGGTAGGGAGATTTGTTACCATATACGAATACGAAATACCAAATTGCAGTGAATTCGGTTGAAAAACGCGCTCAAGAACCCCAAAATACCGAATATTGGGGGTACCCTTATATGGGGGCTACCCGAAAAAATGGACCTATATTCATAATTTTTTTGTGGAGATATTTGGTACCTATTAAGAACTCAAAGTACTAAATTACAGCCAATTCGGTGGAAAAATACGATCAAAACCCCCAAAATACTGACAATTAAGAGGTACCGTAATATGGGGGCTACCAGAAAAAGTGGACCTATATTTATAATTTTTTGTGGAGACATTTAGTACCCAATAAGAACACAATGTACCAAATTTCAGCGAATTCGGTTGAAAAACGCGCTCAAGAACCCCAAAATACCAAAAATTGGGGGGTACCCTTATATGGGAGCTATGCCTAAACGTGGAGCGATATATCCCATCTTCGAACTTTACCTGCCTGCAGACAAAAGACAGCCATATGCAAAATTTCAGCACAATTCTCAATTCCTTCGGAAGATAGCGTGATTACAACAGACGGACGGATGGACGGACGGACAGACGGACATGGCTAGATCGTCTTAGAATTTTACCCTGATCAAATATATATATATATATATATATTATAGGGTCGGAAATGAATATTTCGATGTGTTACAAACGGAATGACAAAATTAATATACCCTCCATACTATGGTGGAGGGTATAAAAATCCACGCCTTGTCTGCAGGTCCATAAGAAATATTTTTCAAAAAAAAAATCCACGCCTTGTCTGCAGGTGCATAAAAAATATTTTCCCAAAAATTTCACGCCTTGTCTGAAGGTCCATAAAAAATATTTAAAAAAAAATTCACGCCTTGTCTGCAGGTCCATAAAAAATATTTTTTAAAAAAACCACGCCCTTTGTAAATTGATAAAAAAATATTTTTTAAAAAAAATTCACGCCTTCTGTAGATTGATTAAAAATATTTTTTTTAAAAATCCACGACTTGTGTAGACCCCCTATATAAAAAAAACGCCTCAAACCTTCATCACCTCTTTGCCGTTGTTGTTTCTTTGTTCCTTTTGGATTTCCAACTGAATGGAATGGGCGAAACCATTCATTGATTTTCGTTTCGTTGTTGTTCATCTAGCCATAAAAGGTCCTTTTGAATATAGTACACACTGACATACATACATACTCTCATATAAATCGTATATCCTTTGTGCATGTACGTATTTCGTGTGTAGCAAAAGTTTTTTGTTCGATTTTGTGAAGGGATTTAATTTGAACTAAAGTTGTTTGGTAGAGCTTAAAGTCCTCCCCTCCAACCCCATCCGCCTAAAATCACATTAAATAAATCTTTGCTACTAATTGCCATTTGCTGAAAAATTTAATTATATTACATTTATTCTCAATGGAGGCGGGATGTCCCGTAATTTATGTGGATAGCGTACTTGTGTTTGCTCTTATATTGGTTTGGTAGTCGGATGGTAGGAATTTTTTAAGGCAGTAACTACGATTTTATTCGATACACTATAAATACTCAGAAGGATGCAGATTTACCATTGACAAAATTGAACGTAAAATAATTCTTGAAAAAATTCTCTTGATCAGGGTAAAATTCTAAGACGATCTAGCCATGTCCGTCCGTCCGTTCGACTGTTGCAATCACGCTATCTTCCGAAGGAATTGAGATAGGGTGCTGAAATTTTGCATAGGGTTGTCTTTTGTCTGCAGGCAGGTCAATTTCGAAGATGGGATATATCGCTCCACGTTTAAGCATAGCTCCCATATAAGGATACCCCACAATTTTCGGTATTTTTGGGTTCTTGAGCGCGTTTTTTCAACCGAATTCGCTGAAATTTGGTACATTGTGTTCTTATTGGGTGCTAAATGTCTCCACAAAAAATTATAAATATAGGTGCACTTTTTCTGGTAGCCCCCATATAACAGTACCTCTTAATTTTCAGTATTTTGGGGATTTTGGTCGTATTTTTCCACCGAATTGGCTGTAATTTAGTACTTTGAGTTCGTAATAGGTTTCAAATCACTCCACAAAAAATTATGAATATAGGTCCTTTTTTCTTGTAGACCCCCATATAAGGGTACCCCCCAAATTTTCGGTATTTTGGGGTTCTTGAGCGCGTTTTTCAACCGAATGCGCTGAAATTTGGTACATTGGGTTCTTATTAGGTACCAAATATTTCCACTAAAAATTATAAATACAAGTCAATTTTTTCTGGTAGCCCCCCTATATAAAGGTACCCCCAAATTTCGGCATTTTGAGGATCTTGAGCGCGTTTTTCAACCGAAATCCCTGAAATTTTGTATTTTGTAGCCGTACCAAAAATATTTTTAATAGTCAACCCCTTTTAAGCGTAGTCCCCACATAACCCCATTTTTTACATTAATATAATTATCTGATTTTTCCGCGTTTTGGGTATGGTTATAACACTCTGTTGTAATCATTTCACCTGCGAAGGATATCGAGAAAAAAAACTAGAACGTACGGTTCGATAATGAACTATATGTGAACTATAGCCCGCATTTAGGCTTAGCCGTAGCACCTGTGTGGGAGGTACCAGAAGGCATGGACCGATATTCCCCAAATTCGGACTTGAACTAAGTTTGGAAGACATAATAAGATGGGATAAAATCAAATTTTTCTGAAACGGATTTGGTCCAAAGCAAGATGGGGTCTAGAACCAATATTTCGATGAGGCACATTTTCACCGTGTGATAGTGTATACACACTAATTAGCCATAAGGCTGAGGGTATAAATTTCTATTAAAATTATTATTTACATAATCGGTTTGTAGATATGTCGGTATAGGTCCATTTTTTTGTATGTTCCATATATTTTCATTTCAAGTACCTGCCAGTATATCTATGCTGGATGGTATCCAAAGTTCGTATCCATAAGTACGAATTTCCAAAACTACCTCAGTCATGCACTCCAATCATAACCTTAAGTCCACATTTAAAGATTCCAGCTCTATCCGTTCACCAACATCCAAATCCAATTGCACACTGCAATTGTAATTTCAATCATAAATTTCAGGATCCCAGCCCTATCCGTTCACATACATCCAAATTGTACTATATTTAGTACTTTCCGTACTTATGAGTTCGAATTTCCAACACTGTCTCAATCCTGTGCTATAACAGTAATTTTAGTTTCAAATATAAGTTTTCCATCTCTATCCGTTCACTCAAATCTAAATTGTACCAAAACTGAATACCATTTAGTACACATATTTAAGCATTTTCAAAACTATCACCATGTCTTATCCTACACTCCAACCTTAATTTTAATTCCAAATTTTAGGATTCCCGCTCACACAAAACGAATTGTACCATATTTAGTACCATTTAGTGCTTCTCGTATCCAAATGTACAAAATTCCAATACTACCTTAATTCTGTAATTTTCATTCAAAATTTAATTTTTATGCGTTCATTCAAATCTAAATTGTACCAAATTTTGTACCATTTAGTACACATAATGACGAATTTTCAAAACTACCGACATATCTCAATTCTGCACTCCAACTGTAATATTAATTCAAAATTAAAGAATGCCAACCCTATCCGTTCACTCAAAAGTAATTTGTAAACTATTTGGTACCATTTAGTACATTTTTTTTTTTGGAGACCAGCTCTATCCGTTCACACATAATCAAGTTGTACCAAATGTAGTAACATTTAGTACACACAAGTTCTATGCTTCAATGTCTCAACTTTATATTCCAACAGCAAGCAATATTCCAAATTTTAGGATTCCAGCTCTCTCCGATCATCCAAATGCAAATTGTACCAAATCTAGTGCCGTTTAGTACTTTTCGGACACATAAATACGAATTTCCAAAGATGTCTCTATATCTCAAACTTCAATCAGCAATCTTAATTCCAAATTTAAGATTTTCAGCTCTCTCCGTTTTCACAAAATCCAAATTGTACTAAATTTAGTACCATTTGGTACTTTTCGTATCAATAAGTACGAATATCCTAAACTACCCCAATCCTACACTACAACATTCATTTTAATTGTTAATTTCAAGGCTCCTGTTCTATGTGTTCCCCTAAATTCAACTTGCACCAAATTTAGTACAATTTAGTACTTTTCGTACACATAAGTTCGTTTTTTTAAAGCTACCAAAATTCTGTACTCTAATAGTAATTCCAATTCCAATTTTCAGCATTCCATCCCTATACACTCAACTAAATGCAAATAGTAACAAATTTAGTACCATTTAGTACTTTTTTTATACACATAAGTAAGAATATCTTAATCCATTTCCATACATCAACACCACCTCCCAACCTGTATTCGATATAAAATTTCAATATTCTGGCTTATATGTTCAATATATATACAATTAGAACTAAATTTAGTAAAGTTTAGTACTTTTAGTACATCTTTCTAACTTTCCATCAGTGACCCACATTCCAAATTTCAGAAATCTAGCTCTTCACGTTCGCCTAAAACAAAGGGTAACATATTTGGTACATTTAAGTACTTTTCGCACCGTTCGAATTTCCAAAAAACCCAGCCTTATCTCACGCCTACACACCAACAACAACTCACTCTCAAAATTTCAAGCTTCTAGCTTTAGCCGTTTCATCTGGGCGATGATCTGTCAGTCACTCACTCACTCACTTAACACTAAGATAAACTAGCGAAGTGCCCGTTACTTCGTATGCGGAAGGGGAATAAAAAAACAAATATTTTATATGGACATCGTGAATACTGTATAATATGTTGTAATGTACTTCCGAATTCAACTTCTATTCCTACATCTCATATCAAGGTTAATACCATTTAGTATCCTTCATAGACATAAGGATTTCAGCCACATTCCATTCACCATTTAAATTTTCCAAAACTTCCTCAACTCTACACTCCAACAGTGACTTTAATCAAAAATTTCAGAATCCAGCCCTATCCGTTCACATAGATCTAAAATGTACCATATTTAGTACCATTTTGTACTTTTCGTACTTATAAGTTCGAATTTCCAACACTACCTCAATCACATCTTCTAACAGTAATTTTAATTCCAAATATAAGTTTTCCATTTCCATCCGTTCATTCAAATCGAAATTGTATCAAATTTAGCACACTTTAGTACAAATATGATACTAAATTTAGTACTAAATGGTACTAAATTTTGTACTATTGAATTTTGTATCATTGACCCCGGATTAAGTCTTAATCCGGATTAAGGTCATTGACCCCGGATTAAAGGTCATTGACCTCGGATTAATCCTTAATCCGGATAAAGGTCATTGACCCCGGATTAAAGGTCAATGACCCCGGATTAAGGTCATTGACCCCGGATAAAGCGTTAATCCGGATTAAAGGTCATTGACCCCGGATTAAAGGTCATTGACCTCGGATTAGTCCTTAATCCGGATTATGGTCATTGACCCCGGATTAATGTTCATTGACCCCGGATTAAGGGTCATTGACCTAGGATTAGTCCTTAATCCGGATAAAGGTCATTGACCCCGGATTTAAGGTCAACGACCCCGGATTAAGGTCATTGACCCCGGATTAAGGCTTAATCCGGATTAAAGGTCATTGACCCCGGATTAAGGTCATTGACCCCGGATTAAGGCTTAATCCGGATTAAAGGTCATTGACCCCGGATTAAGGTCATTGAACCGGATTAAGGTCATTGACCCCGGATTAAGGCTTAATCCGGATTAAGGTCATTGACCCCGGATTAAAGGTCAACGACCCCGGATTAAGGTCATTGACCCCGGATTAAGGCTTAATCCGGATTAAAGGTCATTGACCCCGGATTAAGGCTTAATCCGGATTAAAGGTCATTGACCCCGGATTAAGGCTTAATCCGAATTAAAGGTCATTGACCCCGGATTAAGGCCTAATCCGGATTAAAGGTCATTGACCCCGGATTAAATGTCAATGACCCCGGATTAAGGCTTAATCCGGATTAAGGTCATTGACCCCGGATTAAGGCTTAATCCGGATTAAGGTCATTGACCCCGGATTAAGGCTTAATCCGGATTAAAGGTCATTGACCCCGGATTAAGGCTTAATCCGGATTAAAGGTCATTGACCCCGGATTAAGGTCATTGACCCCGGATTAATGCTTAATCCGGGATTAAGGTCATTGACCCCGGATTAATGCTTAATCCGGATTAAAGTTCATTGAACCCGGATTAAGGCTTAATCCGGATTAAAGGTCATTGACCCCGGATTAAAGGTCATTGACCCCGGATTAAGGCTTAATCCGGATTAAGGTCATTGACCCCGGATTAAATGTCAATGACCCCGGATTAAGGTCATTGACCCCAGATTAAGGCTTAATCCGGATTAAGGTCATTGACCCGGATTAAGGCTTAATCCGGATTAAAGGTAATTGACCCCGGATTAAGGATTAATCTGGATTAAGGTCATTGACCCCGGATTAAGGTCATTGACCCCAGATTAAGGCTTAATCCGGATTAAGGTCATTGACCCCGGATTAAAGGTCAACGACCCCGGATTAAGGTCATTGACCCCGGATTAAGGCTTAATCCGGATTAAAGGTCATTGACCCCGGATTAAGGCTTAATCCGGATTAAAGGTCATTGACCCCGGATTAAGGTCATTGAACCGGATTAAGGTCATTGACCCCGGATTAAGGCTTAATCCGGATTAAGGTCATTGACCCCGGATTAAAGGTCAACGACCCCGGATTAAGGTCATTGACCCCGGATTAAGGCTTAATCCGGATTAAAGGTCATTGACCCCGGATTAAGGCTTAATCCGGATTAAAGGTCATTGACCCCGGATTAAGGCTTAATCCGAATTAAAGGTCATTGACCCCGGATTAAGGCTTAATCCGGATTAAAGGTCATTGACCCCGGATTAAATGTCAACAGGGACGTACGCAGGGGGGCGGCCCTGGGGGCCCGGGCCCCCCCGAAATGAATTTTTTTCACAGTAAATTTATGTTTGCAACAGCGAATTTTTTCATTTTGTACTGCCGGACCCCCCCGAAATGAAATCCTGTGTACGTTGCTGAATGTCAATGACCCCGGATTAAGGCTTAATCCGGATTAAGGTCATTAACCCGGATTAATGCTTAATCCGGATTAAGGTCATTGACCCCGGATTAAGGCTTAATCCGGATTAAGGTCATTGATCCCGGATTAAGGCTTAATCCGGATTAAGGCTTAATCCGGTTTAAAGGTGATTGACCCCGGATTAAGGCTTAATCCGGATTAAAGGTCATTGACCCCGGATTAAGGTCATTGACCCCGGATTAATGCTTAATCCGGATTAAAGTTCATTGAACCCGGATTAATGCTTAATCCGGATTAAAGGTCATTGACCCCGGATTAAGGCTTAATCCGGATTAAGGTCATTGACCCCGGATTAAATGTCAATGACCCCGGATTAAGGTCATTGACCCCGGATTAAGGCTTAATCCGGATTAAGGTCATTGACCCGGATTAAGGCTTAATCCGGATTAAAGGTAATTGACCCCGGATTAAGGATTAATCTGGATTAAGGTCATTGACCCCGGATTAAGGTCATTGACCCTGGATTAAGGATTAATCCGGATTAAAGGTCATTGACCCCGGATTAAGGCTTAATCCGGATTAAAGGTCATTGAACCCGGATTAAGGCTTAATCCGGATTAAAGGTCATTGACCCCGGATTAAGGTCGTTGACCCCGGATTAAGGCTTAATCCGGGATTAAGGTCATTGACCCCGGATTAATGCTTAATCCGGATTAAAGTTCATTGAACCCGGATTAAAGGTAATTGACCCCGGATTACAGGTCATTGACCCCGGATTAGAGGTCATTGACTCCGGATTAAAGGTCATTGACCCCGGATTAAGGTCATTGACCCCAGATTAGAGGTCATTGACCCCAGATTAGAGGTCATTGACCCCCGATTAAGGCCTAATCCAAGGCCATATTTAGTACTAAATTTAGTACTATTTTGTACTAAATTTAGTACTATTTAGTACTAAATTTAGTACTATTTAGTACTAAATTTAGTACCAAATTTGTACTAAAGTGTACTCAATTTGATACAACTTCGATTTGAGTGAACGGATAGAAATGGAAAATTCATATTTTAAATTAAAATAATTGTTAGAAAATGTGATTGATGTTGTGTTGGAAATTCAATTTTATATGTACGAAAAGTACTAAATGGTACTAAATATGGTACAATTTGAATTTATGTGAACGAATAGGGCCGGATCCTGAAATATTCGATTGAAGTTATTGTTGGAGTGTAGAATTGAGGAAGTTGCGGAAAATCGAACTTACGTCTACGAAAAGTAATAAAGGGTACTAAATTGGGTACAATTTGAATGTTGGTGAACGAATAGAGCTGGAAGTCTTAAATGTGGACTTAAGATTCTTAAATGTGGAAGTTCACACTTATTGGTACGAAAAGTACTAAATTTGGTAAAATTTTAACTATGGTGAATGTGTAGGGCTGGAATCCTGAAAGCTGCAACAAAGATTACTGTCGGAGTGTAGTATTGACATAGTTTTGGAATATGGATGCGAAAAATATAGAATGTTACCAAATCTGTACCAATTTGGATTTAGATTAAATTTAACATACTATTACCATTTGATACAATCTGTTTGGAGCAGTTAAGATTACTATTATAGTGTAGGATTGAAATAGTTTTAGAAATTCTCACTTATGAGTATGAAAAGTACTAAATGGTACTAAATTTGGTACAATTTGAATTTGGATGAATGGATAGGTCTGAAATCCTGAGATTTGGACTACAGATTACTGTTGAAGTGTAGGATTGAGCTTTGGCGACAGATTTGGAAATTCGAATTTAGATGTACGAATAGTACTAAATGCACTAAATTTGGAACAATTTGGATTTGGGTAACGGAGAGAGCTGGAAACGTAAAATTTGGTATAAACTGGTACTAAATTTAGTGAAATTTGAAATTTAGTGAAATATTTGGGACTATCAGATTTTGAACTTGTTATGGAATATTTTTCATGGACCAACAGAAGTAGGAATTTATTACAAAAAATATGTTTTTACAAATCTTCACACGGGTGGAATTATTAAAAAAAATTTTGTTTGTAAGGTCCCACATAAGTTGTTAATTTATTGAAAAAAAAAAAATTTTTCGGACCTATATAGGATCTACAGAAGGCGTGGATTTATTAAAAAAATATTTTTTCAAGAATATTTTTCAGGCGTAGATTTATTATGGAAATCTATTTCATGAGCTCCAAATCCAAATTGTAAATCCAAATTGTACCAAATTTAGTACACATTAGTAGAAATTTTCAAAACTTCCTATGTACCCCAATCCTACACCCAAACAGAGATCCTAATTCCAAATTTCAGGATTCCAGATCTATCTATTGGTTTACCAAAATTCAAATTGTACCAAATTTAGTACACATAGATACGAATCTTAATTCAAATTTTCAGAATTACAGCTCTGTCGATTCACCTAAATCCAAATTGTAGCAAATTTAGTACCATTTAGTACACATAAGTAAACATTTCCAAAACTACACCTATACCCAAGTGTTACAGCTCTATCGGTTCACTCTAAATTGTACAAAATTTAGTACCATTTAGTACACAATAGAAGAAATTTCCAAAACATCCTATGTAACCCAATGCTACACCACAACAGTGATATTATTTCCAAATTTCATATCTATTGGTTTACCCAAAATTCAAATTGTACAAAATTTAGTACGAATTTTCCAAACTACCAATATATCTCAATTCTACAATGCATTAGTAATCTTATTTCCAAATTTCAGAATGCCAGCTCTATCGGTTCACCCAAAATCCAAATTGTACCAAATATAGTACCATTTAGTATTTTTCGTACAGATAACTAGAATTTTTTATCTTCATCCGTTTCTTAAAATTTAAATTGTACTAAATTTAGTCTCGTTTAGCACTTTTCATATAAATGACTACAAACTTCCAAAACCACCTCCTCACACCGACCCTATTTCTATGGAGTTCTAAAAACGATTTTTAAAAAATCCACGCCTTCTATGGAGCTCTAAAAACGATTTTTAAAAAATCCACGCCTTCTATGGAGCTCTAAAAACGATTTTTAAAAAATCCACGCCTTCTATGGAGCTCTAAAAACGATTTTTAAAAAATCCACGCCTTCTATGGAGCTCTAAAAACGATGTTTAAAAAATCCACGCCTTCTATGGAGCTCTAAAAAAGATTTTTAAAAAATCCACTCCTTCTATGGAGCTCTAAAAACGATTTTTTAAAAAATTCACGCCTTCTATGGAGCTCTAAAAATGATTTTTAAAAAACCACGCCTTCTATGGAGCTCTAAAAACGATTTTTTAAAAAATTCACGCCTTCTATGGAGCTCTAAAAACGATTTTTAAAAAATCCACGCCTTCTATGGAGTTCTAAAAACGATTTTTAAAAAATTCACGCCTTCTATGGAGCTCTAAAAACGATTTTTAAAAAATCCACGCCTTCTATGGAGCTCTAAAAACGATTTTTAAAAAATCCACGCCTTCTGTGGAGCTCTAAAAACGATTTTTTAAAAAAATCCACGCCTTCTATGGAGCTCTAAAAACGATTTTTAAAAAATCCACGCCTTCTATGGAGCTCTAAAAACAATTTTTTAAAAAATCGACGCCGTCTTTGGAGCTCTAAAAACGATTTTTAAAAAATCCACGCCTTCTATGGAGCTCTAAAAACGATTTTTTATAAAAATCCACGCATTCCATGGAGCTCTAAAAACGAATTTTTAAAAAATCCACGCCTTCTATTGAGCTATAAAAACGAATTTTTAAAAAATCCACGTCTTCTATGGAGCTCTAAAAACGATTTTTAAAAAAACCACGCCTTCTATGGAGCTCTAAAAATGATTTTTTAAAAAATACACACCTTCTATGGAGCTCTAAAAACGATTTTTAAAAAATCCACGCCTTCTATCGAACTCTAAATGTAATTTTAAAAAAAATCTAGCTTCAGCCGTTTCGTCTGGGCGTTGATGAGCCGATAAATCAGTCAATCAGTCATTCAATCACTTTACTCTTTTATTAGTATATAGATATAATAATTTCTTTAGTATCCCCATGAAAATAATAACAATACATTCAAATACATATATCTTGACTTACATTTGAGTCTTAAATTTGAGACACTACCTAATGTAGAGTAACATTGATTTTATTTCTTTATTCCTACTGTAATTGAATTCATTTACACTGAACAAAAAAACAACAACAACATTACCATTACCACTTTGGGGCTCTTTTGCATGCCAACGAAGAGCAAATCCAAACCCAAAAACAACAATAATAACATTAACGTAATCAATAACAGCACAACAATTACAAAACAAAAAGGAAAATGTCAAAGCACACGATTATCAGCTCTCGGTCATGATTTGAATTTGCACACACACACACACAACACGAGCAACAACAAACAGAAAAAAGCATGCCAGACACACACACACACACATCTCAATAAAGAGGGAAGAGATAGACAGACCCCAAATAGCAATGCATTATTAGGGAGCCAACAATCAACAGAGATGTAGTGGCAGCGAAAGCAGCAGCAGCAGAGTGTTAACACAAAACGAGTACACACGAAATCATATCATTGTAACGACGGCGACGACACAACAGAGAGCATGAGTACGAGTAATCCATAACCTGTTAGGTGGGGATAGAGAGAGCGCGAATGAATGTAAGAAAGACAGAGAGAGAGAGCTTATGTGTGTGTGGGGAGCATGATTGCATGTAAATATGGAAGCCATTATGGTTATTAGAATATTTTGCTGCTGTTGTTGTTATTGTAAGAGAGGGAGTGATTGAAGAGTGTGGGGAAAGTGGGAGTTGGGTTATGTGAGAGTAAAGCATGTTTGCTGTTTTGTTGTGTTTTTTGTTTTGTTTGGCTTAAAGAGCAACAACAAAAGATATTTTGTAAAAGATAAACAGCAGCAGCAAACAGTAAAAACCCCAATCCTCTGCCATCAAGAAGGACGAATCAAAGCAACTGCCAGCAGAAGATTTTAGCCAGGGTATACGTTATTGTTGTTGTTGCCTGAGAAGTGTGTGTGTGCGTTGTTATGATAAAGTGGGTGGTGCTTTGGTTATTCTCCCCCTTCCTCTCCCCGAATGAATGAATAGAGCATTGCTGTGGGTTTATGTTCAGCATCCTTCTTATGGATGGATGATGATTCTCTAATGCTGACTGCTCTTGTGAAATGTTTGCTGTTTTGTGTCATTGTTGCCCCGTATAAGTGGGGGGTGGGTGTGGGTGGTTGGATGAGTAAATGAATGACTGTGGTAAGCGTATTGGTGGTGATGGTAAAGCCATGATTTGGTTGGTGCTTGTTGATGGTCCATAAATGGTGTCGCACACACACATACACCCGCTGTACGGCAAACAGACGCCCATGGTAGATATATTAAAATATGAATCACAATATCTTTGATGCTCAATACGAACAACAACAACACCACCAACAGCAACAACAAGGTCTCAGGATACATTGTGAAGGATGGCAGCGACGTCAACACAGCAATGCTGTGATGAAGATGACGACGATGGTGATGATGATGAGGCTGATGACGACAACTTTACTTGTGCTGTGCTCTTTGCTCGTTTTGTGATTGCGGGTTAACATAAATTCTCACATGGACACAAGGCACAAACATACGTACACACACATACACATTCGTAGCTGAACATTGTTGTTGTTGTGTTAAGGGTAGGTTTATATAGGGGGAGGTGGGAAAGCACACACAAACAATATTTCAAAATCCTCCAAAAGCTTGGTGTCCTGGAATTGCTCTGCATTTGTCTGTGTATGTGTGTGCGTGCGTGTGCCTGTGTCTGCGTGATGGCATCGTGTACTTGTGATGTTGTGATAAATCTTAGATCGTATATCGAAACGTTAACATCGCGGATTCACATTTAACCTGTCGACTCGGTCATTCACAATCCTGCCCTCTGTTCGCAGCAACCACTCCAACCAGCCAGGCAGCCATCCAGCAAGTAAGCAAACAAACAGACAACCAGTCAGTCGGTTTGAATACGGAATCGAACCAAGTGGTCGGAGGCAGAATTAATTGAAAAACAAAAAATAAATTCAAAAATTAAAAATTGAAGTGAATTATTTTGTGCAAACCAAAAAAAAAAAAGAGAAGCCAACAATAGTCGCAGCCAGACAACCGAAGCTACCAACACCAGCCACCAACAAAAGCAATTAATCACTTTCATCGGATTTTAATCCTTTATTTTGTGCAGTTAAGTGAAATTTATATATAAAACGGGAATAAAAAGGAATGGATGTTGAGTGCCAAATAAATTGAGAATTATATTTAAATTTAATGTGCATTTTTTTCAAATGTAGAAAAATTTATTAAGAAAAAAATTAAAATCGTAAAATTCAAATTTCAATACAAAAGAAGTAATGTTTGAAATAATTTGTGTTTGAAAGTGTTTGCATAAAAATTAACTAAAATCTTGTAAAGAGAGAAAAGTGTGCGAAAAATTCCCATATTGTCAAGTAACATGAATAAAGAGGACACCGTGACTTTATCACGTCCTTTAACTCAAGGTAAATATCTAATGGAATTTTGTTAAGTTTAAGCACAATTTTTTACAAATGCCGACGGAACATTTCGAATCTTCAAATATTAATTTAAATAAGGACAATAGCCATGTCGTGAATTTCCAAATGGGTACAATGACACTATTTCGAAATTTATTAGATGAGTCTTCGTGTGGATTAATTACATTGTAATATACATATTATAGAGAATATAAAAAATTACCTATGCAGGCTCCCTAAGCCTCATCGAGTCCTTATAGGCAAGCGGATACATTAGACAATTAGCAGCAATTCTGATGTGTAGATCTAAATATTTATAGATCTGAAATTCATTGGATCCAAAATAGGTAAGCTGAGGATTCCGAAAGAAGTGCTGAAGCCTTATGATAAGGCAAAGGACGATCTGCAGTGTTATGGGGGGTTAGAGGAAGGCTGAAGCCTCCCAGAGTTTCTATATTGAGATGAGGTCTTAGAAGTTCTTGTAGACGATCTGACGCCAACGCCATTGTTCCAATAGAAGTGCGAATTAAAAAAATTATAATTGTTGCAAGAGAATATTCGATTTTTTTCAAGTTTTCAAGTGTGGATTGATCATCAGAGAGTCCCTATAGTTAAATTTGGGCCTTAGTCTGTTCCTTTAGATGATCTGAAGCGCAAATAGTAGAACTGTATATAGGTGCTGTCGAACAGAGGACAATATTTTAATAAAAAAGAGCTAGCAAGTGAAAAAGGCGTTAAGTTCGACCGGGCCGGAACTTTGGATACCCACCACCATAGGAATACTTATAGTTACTTGAAATGGAAATATAGGGAACATACCAAAAAGTAAAATTCTATCAACAATTGTACTTCATGCAAAATGCAAAAAAACGAATATATGTTCGGAAAATTCTTAGCCTAGCACAATAAGCGTGGTATAAACAGAAAAAACTTATGTGTTTTGGAAACTATGTTATGAACACATGTCAAATTTTATTTCGAAAAAATTTACCTACATTTATAATTTTTGCGGAAAGATTTGCTACACAATAAGAACTCAAAGTACTAAATTACAGCCAACTAAGTCGAAAAATACGCTTAAAATACGTCGACGCAGAGAGATGTTCGAATTTTTCGCTCAAGCACTCCAAATTCTACTTGCACTTCAGATCCATATAACAGCACGGGTTGTATCAGCGTCTTGTAGAGTGTGAGTTTGGTCAGGCGGGCGATGGCCTTGTTTTTAAATCGCTTACTAAGAACCTAGTATCATCTGTTGGGCAGCACTATACTTCTCCAAATTTCAAAACTGATGTCATTAGTTTTATTTTTGGCGGTACCAAGGTATATAAAATCTTTGACTACGTCGAATCTGTGTTTTTCAAGTTCCACAGTTACATAGTAATCGTAAGTCCAATTTTAAAAATTCCAGCTCCGTATGTTCATTAAAAACCAAATTGTACCAGATTGGGTACCATTCTCTACTTTTCGTACACATATTCCAATCCTGCTTATTTATATTCCAAACCTATATCAATGTAACCATAAGTGCGAGTTTCTAAAACTACCTCAGCTCTATCCGTTCACCAACTTTTCGTAGACGTAAGTACTAGTTTCTAAAACTTCCTCATTTCCACATATTTGGTACTATGGTACTTTTCGTACTTATGAGATCGAATTTCTAACACTGTCTCAATTCTGGGCTTTGACAGTAATTTTTATTTTCAAACATAAGTTTTTCATGTCTATCCTTCACTCTAATCTAAATTGTACTAAACTTAAAACCATTTAGTACATATAACTACGGATTTTCAAAAGTACCTCCATGTCTCATCCTACACTCCAACCGTAATTTTAATTCCAAATTTTAGGTTTCCGCTCACACAAAACGAAAAAATTCCAATACAACCCTAATTCTGTAATTTTCATTTCAACTGTAAGTTTTCTATATCTATCCGTTCGCTTAAATATAAATTGTACCAAATTTAGTACCATTTAGTACACATAATGACGAATTTTCAAAACTTCTGACATATCTCAGTCCTGCACTCCAACTGCAATATTAATTAAAAATTTCAGAATCTCAGCCCTATCCGTTCACGCAAAAACAATTTGCAAACTATTTGGTACCATTTTGTTCTTTTTGTTTCTATAATTAAGAATTTCCTTAACTACCTCAATCCTAAACTCAAACAGGAATTTTAATTCCAAAATTCTGGAGTCTAGCTCTATCCGTTCTCAAATAATCAAGTTTTACCAAACATAGTACCATTTAGTACACATAAGTACTATGCTTCCATATCTCAATTCTATATTCCAACAGCAACCATTTTTCAAAATTTTAGGTTTCTAGCTCTCTCCGTTCGCCCAAATCGTAATTGTACCAAATCTAGTGCCGTTTAGTACTTTTCGTACACATAAATACGAATTTCCAAAGATGTCTCTACAGCTTAATCTTCAACAGTAATCTTAATTTCAAATTTCAGGATTTCAGTTCTATCCTTTCAAGCAAAATCCAAATTGTAATAATTTGGTACCATATAATACTTTTCGTACCAATAAGTAACTACCTCAATCCTACACTCCAACAGTCATTTTTTCACAATTTGAAGATTCCAGCCCTATCTGTTCACCTAAATTCAAATTTGCAACAAATTTAGTACTATTTGGTACTTTTCGTACACATAAGTACGATTTTTTAAAGCTACTTCAATCTTGTGCTCCAATAGTTGTCCTGATTCCGATTTTCCAGATCTCATCTCTATACAATCAACTAATTGCAAATAGTACAAAATTTAGTACCATTTTGTACTTTTTATACACATAAGTACGAATTTCTTAAAGCATTTTCATATATCAACACTACTTCCCAACCTGTATTCCATATAAAATTTCAAGATTCTAGCTTTATATGTTCAATATATATAAAATTAGAACTAAATGTAGTAATTTTTAGTACTTTTAGTACACTAATGGGTCGAATTTCCAAAAACCCTTTTGTACATCTTTCTAACATTCCATCAGCGACCCACATTCCAAATTTCACAATTCAAGCTCTTCCCGTTCGCCTAATACAGAGGGTACCATATTTGGTAATTTTTAGTACATTTCATACTCCTCTGGTTCGAATTTCCAAAAACCCAGCCTTATGTCACGCCTACACACCAACAGCAACTAACACTCAAAATTTCAAATTTCTAGCTTTAGCCTAGCTTTAGCTCAAAAATTAAGAAAATGGCGGACCTTTGAAAAAATATTTTTGGAAAATCGCCGATTTTTTACCAAAAACCAAGTTAAAAAATAAGGAAGATCTTCACCGATTGGATTTATCCCAGTTCATACGAGAGCTATACACTCCCAGAGAAACGTTGCAAAATTTGGAACCGATTGGATTATTAGTTTTTGAGTTATCGTGCCCGCCATTCGCAAAAAAATGTTTAGAGAAAACGCGTTTTAAGTTTGAGAAGCCCTTCAGCCGTCACTTGATGCTGACACAATAAATCGGCTATATCTTCAAGAGTTCTTGAGATTTTCACTTGAAATTTTGTAGGGACATTCTTTAATCAGTGTAGGTTCGAATTATATCAACAAAAATTTTGACCCCGAGAATGGGGGAGTGCCCTTAACACCAAACCCCTAAAATATGGTATTGGGTTTGAAATTGCAAATAATTGGAAAAATAGTATGGAAATTACTCAAATAACGTGGATATATAGCAAATGTAGAGATTTCATTTGTGTGGAGACTTATAGTGAAATTTAGTGTAGAATATTTCCTCCATCAACACCAAACCCATAAAATCTAGTATTGTGTTCGAAATTGCCAGTTATTGGGAAAATAGTATGGAAATTACTCAAAGAACGCAATATTTTCTATATCGTAAATTAAGATATGATTTTTTAGATAAATATTAAATTTACGGATATGTGTTATTTGGAGACTTATGATGAAATTTTGTGTAGAGTATTTTCTCCATTAACGTCAAACCCCTAAAATGTAATATTGGTTTCAAAATTGCCAGTTATTGGAAAAATAGTACGAGATTACTCAAAGAACATAATATTATCTATTTAACAATTTTATGGATAATATTTTGTAGATAAATATTAAATTTACAGATATTTGTTATTTGGAGACTTATAGTGAAATTTTGTGTAGAATATTTTCTCCATTTACATCAAACCCCTCAAATGTAGTATTGTCATCGAAATTGTAACTTATTTTGAAGATAGTACGAGATTACACAAAGAACATAATATTATCTATATAACAATGTTATAGATAATATTTTGTAGATAAATATTAAATTTACAGATATATATTATTTGGAGACTTATGGTAAAATTTTGTGTAGAATATTTTCTCCATTAACATCGAACCCCTAAAATGTAGTATTAGGGTCGAAATTGCCATTCGTTTAAGATTGTAATGGGAAGTTAGCTTAATAAAGAAATATGTCGATGTTGCACCGACTATTTTATAGGTAGGTAATCGTTTTACACATCTACATTGTGTGGAGACTTATAGTGAAATTTTGTGCAGAATATTTCCTCCCTTAACAACAATCTCCTAAAATGTAATATACGGTTCGAAATTGTAAAATTTTTTTTTTGAAATTGAATGAGAGGTTTATTTTATTTCTGGTACACATTAATTTTGTCCTGATCCTTAACAGCTACAACATAATTAACTTAACAACTAGATAATTTAACTCCTTTGTTTTGTAAATACAGGACACGTGATATTATTTACTTTAGTCAAATACGTGCCAAAATACTCTTTAACTCGACAAAACCTAAATCTGTTTCAAAATTCAACTTCATTGTCTAGACAGGCGAATAGACTATTTGTGATGCCACCTGAGACAGAAGTTATCCCTTTTTCCAATTTACCAAAAACTAAATCAAATCAAATTTACATAGAATTGAGAGATGATGGAGGCAAAAACAAAATCTGCAGAACAGCCCTAATGCCGAATGGCAAAGATTTTGGAAAGCAAAAGGGTTACATTAAATATGCAAAGTGTGTAACGAATACCATCAGCAACACTTCATTGGCTGCCAGTTGTAGTAGATGAAGAAGGAAAGGGGGAGGGGGAGAGGGGTTATATGTGGCACCATAAAAGAGCCATAAAAACAAACAATATTATTATAATGTCATTAGTCATCTAATTGAATTAAAATTTGACTCAATCAACATCCTTAATATTCATGGCATGGCATCGAATGGCATAGCACACAGAAGCCAGCCAAGGCAGTTATGCCTGGCGCAAATCGGTTTAGCTGGAAATTATGTTAACACTTGTATCCATTTCTGAATCTCCCCCACCCCTCTCTCCTCGTCCTTCCTTCCTATAAAAATTATGAAACAAAAGGGTGTTTTTTTCGGTTGTTGTTGTGCAAAAATAACAAAACGAAAGGATGAATATCAAATCGTTATCCTTGTTACAATAACCAAAAAGTCGATGGGCCTTCCTTTCGGAAGTTTAAAAAAAAAAAAAATTAACTTGTGAAAATTCAAACATATGACATTAATCCCGACGGCATTAAACCACAGTTGGTGTTTTTAGTTTGACACTCTCGTCGAAAAAAAAAACAACAACAACAACAACAAAACGAGAAAATAGTGCCAGCCGATCTCTAAGCCTATGCACCAGACCTGATGCCACTTCTGCCAGAAAACATAACTAATGATGGAATGAATGACTGGTAGTTGCTACCACCCATATTCCCTGCTCTTCCATTGTTACAGGGGTTAAGTGCCTGCCGAGGATAAATGGCAGAACGACGAACGGTTGTAACAATCAAATTAGGGTGTGATTTGAAAACAATTGCCCTTCCATCCGCCGTTTCATTCACCGCTTCCCCCTTGGGTAAAATTTGCTTGTTTGTTTGCTTTGCCGATTTCATGTGTAATATGATGGTCTTAATGTTGTCCTAATTGAATGTGTAAATATATTCCAACAACAACAACAACAACAAAAGGACCACCAAAATCACACGCACACACAAATTGATTGATAAATGAAAAAAAAATTACAATGAGGATGACGAGGACCGTAGAAAAGTGCCCGCCATGCGGCCAAAACAAGTGCTTAGCTATTTTGTTATGGTTTTCAAGGGGTGGGAGATTGAGGTTGACTTTGGAAAGGAGCTACAGCAATTAATTCAAAAATATTTTTTAAAAATCCAGATCCTTGAAAAAATATTTAAAAAAAATCCAGGTCCTTGAAAAATATTTGTAAAAAATCCAGGTCGTTGAAAAAATATTTTTAAAAAACCAGGTTCTTAAAAAAATTTTTAAAAAATCCAGGCACCTGAAAAAATATTTTTAAAAAATCCAAGTCTTTGAAAAAATATTCAGGTCCTTGAAAAAATATTTTTAAAAAATCCATGTCCTTGAAAAAATATTTAAAAAAATTCAGGTCCTTAAAAAAATATGTTTAAGAAATCCAGGTCCTTGAAAGAATATTTTTAAAAAAATCCAGGTCCTTAAAAAAGTATTTTTAAAAAATCCAGGTCCTTAAAAAAAGTATTTTTAAAAATCCAAGTCCTTGAAAAATTTTTTTTAAAAAATCCAGGTCCTTGACAAATTTTTTTAAAAATATCCAGGTCCTTGAAGATGTGTTTTTAAAAAATCCAGGTCCTTGAAAAAATATTTTAAAAAAATCCAGGTCCTTAAAATTTTTTTTAAAACATCCAGGTCCTTGCAAAAAAATATTTTTAAAACATCCAGGTCCTTGCAAAAAAATATTTTTAAAAAATCCAGGTCCTTGAAGAAGTATTTTTAAAAAATCCAGGTTCTTGAAAAAATACTTTTAAAAAATCCAGTTCCTTGAAAAAATATTTTTTAAATATTCCAGGTCCTTGAAAAAATATTTTTAAAAAATCCAAGTCCTTGAAAAAATATTTTTAAAAAATGCAGGTCCTTGAAAAAATATTAAAAAAATCCAGGTCCTTGAAAAAGTATTTTTAAAAAATCCAGGTCCTTGAAAAAATATTAAAAAAAGTCAGGTCATTGAAAAAGTATTTTTAAAAAAAATCCAGGTCCTTAAAAAAATATTTTTTAAACGTCCACGCCTGTAAATATCCTTAAAAAATATTTTTAAAAAATCCAGGTCCTTGAAAAAATATTTTTAAAAAATCCAGGTCTAGGACCTTAAAAACATTTTCTTTAAGAATCCATGTCTTGTTTAGGACCTTGAAAAAAATATTCTTTAAAAGATCCACGTCTTATTTAGTTCCTTGAAAAACTATTCTTTAAAAAAAACACTCCTTGTTTAGGATCTTGGCAAATATTCTTTAAAAATCCAAGTCCTTGAAAAAATATTTTAAAAAAAATCCAGGTTCTTGAAAAAATATTTAAAAAAATGCAGGTCCTTGAAAAAATATTAAAAAATCCAGGTCCTTGAAAAAGTATTTTTAAAAAATCCAGGTCCTTGAAAAAATATTTTTAAAAAATCCAGCTCCTTTAAAAAATATTTTTAAAAAATCCAGGTCTTTGAAAAAATATTTTAAAAAAATCCAGGTCTTTGAAAAATATTTAAAAAATCCAGGTCCTTGAAAAATATTTTTAAAAAATCCAGGTCCTTGAAAAAATATTTTTAAAAAGTCCAGGTCCTTGAAAAAATATTTAAAAAAATCCAGGTCCTTGAAAAAGTATTATGAAAATATCCAGGTCCTTGAAAAAATATTTTTAAAAAATCCAGGTCCTTGAAAAAATATTTTTAAAAAATCCAGGTCCTCGAAAAAATATTTTTAAAAAATCCAGGTCCTTGAAAAAATATTTGTTAAAAACCCAGGTCCTTGAAAAAATATTTTTAAAAAATCCAGGTCCTTGAAAAAATATTTTAAAAAAATCCAGTTCCTTGAAAAAATATTTAAAAAAAATCCAGGTCCCTGAAAAATATTTTTAAATAAAACAAGTCCTTGAAAAAATATTTTTTAAATAATTCAAGTCCTTGAAAAAATATTTAAAAAAATTCAGGCCCTTGAAAACATATTTTTAAAAAATCAAGATCCTTGAAAAAGTATTTTTAAAAGATCCAAGTCCTTAAAAAAATATTTTAAAAAAATCCAGGTCCTTGAAAAAATATTAAAAAAAAATCCAGGTCCTTGAAAAAATATTTTTAAAAAAATCCAGGCCCTTGTTTAGGTACTTGAAAATATATTCTTTAAAAAATCCACGCCTTCTTTAGATCCTTGGAAAAATATTCTTTAAAAAATCCACGCCTTGTTTAGGTCCTTGGAAAAACTATTCTTTAAAAAATCCAGGCCCTTGAAAAAATATTTTTTTAAAAAATCCAGGCCCTTGAAAAAAATATTCTTTAAAAATCCAGGCCCTTGAAAAAAATATTCTTTAAAAATCCTGGTCTTTGAAAAAATATTTTTAAAAAATCCAGGCCCTTGAAAAAAATATGCTTTAAAAATGCAGGCCCTTAAATAAAATATTCTTTAAAAAATCCTGGTCTTTGAAAAAATATTTATAAAAAAATCTACGTCCTTTAAAAAATCCACGCCTTTTGTAGATCCTTTAAAAATCCACGCCTTTTGTAGATCCTTTAAAAATCCACGCCTTTTGTAGATCCTTTAAAAATCCACGCCTTTTGTAGATCCTTTAAAAATCCACGCTTTGTTTAGGTCCTTGAAAAAATAGTTTTCAAAAATTCACGACTTGTGTAAGTCCCCTAAAATATTATTTAAAAATCTGCTGTTCTTGGTCCTTTCAAAAAATCGTTATCCTCTCACAAACCCTGTACACCAACAACAATACCCACAATTTTGTTGTACAACAACTTAAGGCGTCAAAATAATAGTTCGGAAATATTGATGGTGGTGGTGGTGGAAATTATGCTAAGTTTGTTGCTGCCAATTAAAGAAGGGAAAGGGAGGGAGGTAGACTAGAGGAATTGCCTCACATAAGAGAATATTCCTGTAACAGGAGCCCATTTCGGCAAACAAAGAACAAACAACAATAACAATAAAAAGAACTGGCGACAGTCATAAAATTCAAATTAGCTAAAAAGCCTGCAATGACGATTTGTCATTTTGGGCTGCTGTTGTTGTTGACAAATACCAACCACGATGACGACGACGATGAGAATGACTTCGAAAATGACGTCGGCATTGGCTGGCATCTTTGCTTTGCTGGCATCAATTTTATTTTTGTTCTTTTTGAAAATTGTTACATATTTTCTAAATGTCTTTGGCCTTTTTTCTCATTTCCCTTTCAGATATGCCACCAAATCCAAACAGATTATGCTGTACACCGCCCCAAAATCGTTTGATGCCATGGAATCATCATACGGCGGCGGTGGCAGCAGCTGCCGCCGCTGCAGCCTCAGCTGTGTCAAATGCAAATGATGCGAACGGCAGCCGATCGAATGCAACACCATCATCCGGGCCACCAACACATCCACCCTCGGCATCTTCGACAGGACCGTCAACGATGCCGCCCACATCAACAGCCGCCGCTGCCGCTGCCAACAACAACATCTCTGCCAACGAAGCAACCTGCCTAACTGTGCCTCGCCAAAAAGTCCAAAATCTTGGTCTCATCTGTGTGGTGTGCGGCGACACCAGTTCGGGCAAACATTACGGCATTCTGGCCTGTAATGGCTGTTCGGGATTTTTCAAGCGCAGTGTTCGGCGTAAACTTATTTACAGGTCGGTATTTGGAATTTATTATGTTTTGTTCAACAACAACAAGAAGAACATTTCAATGCACATGGGTCTTAAGGGCAACTGTTTAGCATATTTTTGTTACCACCACTTAGGCAAATTAAATTTTTGCCGAGGATTATTTTTTATTTGAAAAATCACTTCTTTCCGCTGCTTGTTTGGCATTTGGCTGCTTCTGGCAAATGGAAGTCAGGAATAATATGTTCATGATTTAAAAGTGTTTTTTTTCGATTTTTTCTGTCGGAGGTACGAATTAATTTTAAGTTTTAAGATTAGGAATTAAAAACGCATGAATCACGCGCCGCCACTCTAGGCAGGAAATCGGGAAAAGAAGTCAATGGGCAAGGACAAATTGAAAACAAAATATATTTTTTTAAGCTTCAAATTCAAAATTCAAAATTTTTTTACAAATATTTTTCATGGGACCTAAATACGTGATTTTCTATTTTTTTACGTGGACCTAAACCTATATTTTAAAAAAAGGCCGGTATGAGGCAAAGATTTTTTAAAACAATTTTTTAAGAACCTAAGGAAAGCGTGCATTTTTTTAAAAGTACTTTTTCAAGGACCTAAGCAGGGCGTGGACTCTGTCCGTGGGTCATTATTTTTTTTTTCTAAAAACTCAGGGTCTGCCTGTAGGTCATTTAAATATAGTTTAAAAAATCCACGCCCTTCAGGAGAACCTCATATTTTTTTTAATTCCACCCCTTGTTTAGGTCCTTAAAAAATATGTTTATAAAACCCATGCTTTGTGTAGATCCGTGAAAAAAAAACTTACTTACTTAGCTGGCTTGTGACAGAACTTTCGTTCCATAAGCCGAGCTTAGAAAAGATTTCCAGTAGAGTCGGTCTTTTGCGCAGTTTTTCCAAATTGAAAGACCATATTCTTTCCATCGTATTCGTAGCCTTTCCCTTCTGGGTGAACCATTAGCTGGTTCGCTTTTATATGCCTTCTGGGCTGGGGCATCTTCATCCATTCTCACAACATGTTCTATCCAACGTAGTCCCTGCATCTCAATACGTCTAACAATGTCGATGTCCGAGAATAGCTGGTACAACTCATGGTTCATTCGACGGCGATATTCACCGTCAACGCAGATCGTCCCATAGATCTTTCGGAGAATTTTTCTCTCAAACACTCCAAGAGCTACCTCATCTGTTTGCGTAAGTATCCATGCTTCAGATCCATATAACAGCACGGGTAGTATCAGCGTCTTATAGAGTGTGAGTCTGCGGTCTGGTGGGAGGTGGCCTTGCTTTTGAGTTGTTTGCCCATAGATCTTTCGGAGATTTTTTCTCTCAAACACTCCAACAGCTGCCTCATCTGCTTGAGTATGTACCCATGCTTCAGATCCGTATAACAGCACGGGTAGTATCATCGTCTTGTAGAGTGTGAGTCAGTGGTCTGGTGGGAGGTGGCCTTGCTTTTGATTTTCCATAGTAGCATCGGTTGGCCATCACAATCCTTCTCCGAATTTCAAAATTTCTCCGTTTGCTGTACATAGTGCCATTTCAGTTCACTTTTGTCTCTCAGACCGTAGTAGCATCGGTTGGCCATCACTATACTTCTCCGAATTTCAAAACTGATGTCATTCGTTTTATTTACGGCGGTACCAAGGTATATAAAATCTTTAACTTCCCGCAAAGCTGTAGTTCTCAAGTTCCACAGTTGGTCCGAGTCTGCTGGACGTCTTGCGCGTTGATACCATCAGCTTTGTCTTCTCGCCGTTTACTGCCAGACCCACTTTGGCAGACTCCTTCTCAATTTGTTCAAAGGTGGCTGTTACCGCTCTCAATGTTCGACCCATGATATCGATGTCATCGACGTAGCCATATTACTCCCGTTTGGTGTACAGAGTGTCATTTCTGTTCACTTTTGCCTCTCGTATGACCTTTTCCAGCAGGATGTTAAAAAGGTCTGACGACAAACTGTCACCTTGTCTGAATCCTCGTTCGGTATTAAAAGGCTCTGAGAGGTCCATGCCGACTTTAACTGATGATCTTGTGCCAGTTAAAGTTATCCTGCATAGCCGTATTAATTTTGCAGGAATGCCAAACGCAGACGTGGCTTTAAACACCTCTGAACGGATAGGGCTGTCGAATGCGGCTTTATAGTTGACAAATAAGTGGAATGTGTCGATGTGTTTTTCTGTTCACTTTTGCCTCTCTTATGACCTTTTCCAGCCGGATGTTAAAAAGCTCACACGACAGACTGTCACCTTGTCTGAATCCTCGTTCGGTATTGAATGGCTCCGATAGGTCCTTTCCTACTTTAACTGCTGACCTTGTGCCACTTAAAGTTATCCTGCATAGCCGTATTAATTTTGCAGGAATGCCGAACGCAGACATGGCTTTAAACACCTCTGAATGGATAGGGCTGTCGACAAATAGGTGGTATGTGTCGATGTGTTTTTCGTGGGTCTTTTCCAGGATTTGGCGCAGAGTGAAAATTGGGTCAATGGTGGATTTGCCAGGTCTGAAGCCGTATTGGTATGGTCCAATAATGCCATTGACCATTGGCTTCTGTCGTTCACACAGTACGCTGGATAGCACTTTATATGCAATGGGAAGGAGATTTATTCATCTATAGTTGGCACATATCGTCTTGTCTCCGTTTTTGTGCACGGAACACTCGATGCTGAGGTTCCAATCATTGGGCATGCATTCCTCTAGCCAAATTGTATTAATCACCTGGTGCATGATCCTGACCACCAGTCTTGAATAGTTCTGCTGGTAACCCATCGGCACCAACTGCTTTATTATTTTTCAGCCGATTGATTGCTATTCTGACCTAATCTTGGCTAGGTGGTATACACTCTATACCGTCATCTATTATTGCTTCTCTACTATTTGATACCAGAAGCTTTTTTAAAATGCTCCTTCCAGATGCTCCGCACACTGTCTGTATCTTTCACCAGATTTCCTTCTTCATCTCTACAGGAGGAGGATGTCCGCGCACCAATGCCTTCGGTTTGGTATTTTACCCGTTGGTAGAATTTCCGGACTTCATTCTGACTCCTGTACATCTCGATGAGCTCACGTTTTTCTTGTTCATACTTCTTTTTGCTGAAAATACGTTTCTCCTCTCTCCTTTTCTCCCAATAGTTCTCCATCGACTTCGCCATGTTAAAGCCAATCAGAGCCATTGCTTTGTATCTATCATCCCCTATGCCACCCTGAAATAGTATTTTTAAAAAAATCCACGCTTTATATAGACGTGTATAGGTCCTTGAAAAAATATTCTCTAAAAAATTCAACACTTGGTATGGTTCTTGAAAAAAATATTCTTTAAAGAGTTCACCCACCTGTGGACCCTAAAAAATATGCCTTTAAAAAATTTTGCGTCTTTTTCCTGCTCCAACAAAGGTTAATTTCAGTTTAATTTTTGTTAACGGTCAATTATCTTTTTTTTCGCAACATAAGACCTTGAAAGTAAATTAAAAAAAATCCTTTCGGAAAAAAATGATTTCTCCTTTTCGGCGGTTAACCATCCTTTGGACTGCATCTGCGACAACGTTAAGTAACCATTTGTCGTCACAATTGACATAAATTTATTATTTTGTAATACGATTGTCTCCTTCATTGTTGTTGTCGTTGTTGTTGCTGTAAATCACAAAACGTCAAAATGTTTTTATCATTATCCTCAAACGTTCCCCCGGGAGGACAACGATATACAGCGAACGAAGAGACATGACATAAAACTTAAGTGGAATTCATTTGGCCAAATGTGACCGCATTAAATTTCGTAAATCACGTTAGTCCTGAGCTATTCGGGTGAGTGTGTGTGTGTGCTCGAATCCTTGCTATGATGACAAAGCAAACAAACATAGGACATACGTGTTTGAGCGGTAGGGGTGGTGAGTTAAGTGGAAAAGGCCCAAAATATAACCATAATCCTAGCCCAGCACAAAATAAACTTCAAGGGCTCAGCAGGCACGCACGCACACAGAACAGAATAGAACGGCACGGCAAGGCAAGGCTAGGTGGGGTGAGATGAACTGCAAGTCTTTTGCCAAGGATGACAATGATGATGAAGCTGTTGGATTTTTGTCTATGCATGGCATGGTGTAGGAGAGGGGGGGCTTTTGCTATGCCAAAGTCAATTTTAGCACATTCTGGTTCGTGATGCTATGCTGTTCAGGATTTAGATTCAATTTCTAACTTTTTGTGGAGATTTTTGGATTTTTTTTAGGGGGAACCAGGACATTGGGGTACCAATACTTGCTGCCAAAATTGTATTCATTCACTTCTAAGAGAATATTCCTGATCCAAAGGAATTTTTTGTGGCAACCTCCCAAAATCAATTGCAAAATATATCTCCCATTTTCCTCCCCATCCCCACCAAAGCGACTTTGATTGCTCCACCATTTTGCCCGGCAGTTTTATTTCTCTCTCTCCCCCAATCTCTCAGATGACGACAATGGTGGCGATGATGATGACGACGATGGCGCATGGTCTTGTTCATGCAATGGCTAAAAGTTTACTTGGCTTTGGCTTAAGCAGCTTTCCACTCCGCAATTTGTAAAGCAACTCCCCCTTTTCTTGAGGGTCTCCCCATCCACCAACCCCCCACCCTTTGGCAAATGGATTCTAATAGAGAAAAGGAATTTTCGAAAATCGATTTATTTTCATTCCTTTCGCTTTTTGTTATTCTTGCCTATGATTTTATTTATTTTTGTTCGTGTTGTTGTTGTTGCTGTTGTTTGTTATTGTTTTATTACTTTGGCGAAATCGGGGTGGATGGGTGTGCAAGGATAATGGCAGGCTTATAACTTTTAAATACTGAATGGGATATTTTCTTTTTGATTTAATGACTTTTTTGGATTCAAACCAAAGCAGGGCAGAAGCAAATGTGCATTGATTCCAAATTGAATTGATTACCATAAAGAAGAAGAAGAAGAGGAGGAACACAAAATTGAACAAATAATATTTATATTTATGTTACACTTTTGGTGCAGGGATTTAAATTGTAATTAGGTTGATATAAATTTTTTTGTGGTAGAAAATCGAAATTTCTTTTTTGAAAATTTAAATTTTTTTAAAGAATATTTTTTCAAGGACCTATACAAGGCGTGGATTTTTTAAAGAATTTTTTTTAAGGTCCCAACAAGGCGTGGTTTTTTTAAAGAATATTTTTTCAAGGACCTATACAAGGCGTGGATTTTTTAAAGATTATTTTTTCAGGGTCTATACAAGGCGTGGATTTTTTAAAGAATATTTTTTCGGGGTCTATACAAGGCGTGGATTTTTTAAAGAATATTTTTTCGGGGTCTATACAAGGCGTGGATTTTTTAAAGAATATTTTTTCGGGGTCTATACAAGGCGTGGATTTTTTAAAGAATATTTTTTCGGGGTCTATACAAGGCGTGGATTTTTTAAAGAATATTTTTTCGGGGTCTATACAAGGCGTGGATTTTTTAAAGAATATTTTTTTCGGGGTCTATACAAGGCGTGGATTTTTTAAAGAATATTTTTTCGGGGTCTATACAAGGCGTGGATTTTTTAAAGAATATTTTTTCAAGGACCTATACAAGGCGTGGATTTTTTAAAGAATATTTTTTCAAGGACCTATACAAGGCGTGGATTTTTTAAAGAATGTTTTTTCAGGGTCTATACAAGGCGTAGATTTTTTGAAGAATATTTTTTCAGGGTCTATACAAGGCGTGGATTTTTTAAAGAATATTTTTTCAAGGACCTATACAAGGCGTGGATTTATTAAAGAATATTTTTTCAAGGACCTATACAAGGCGTGGATTTATTAAAGAATATTTTTTCAAGGACCTATACAAGGCGTGGATTTTTTAAAGAATATTTTTTCAAGGACCTATACAAGGCGTGGATTTTTTAAAGAATATTTTTTCAAGGACCTATACAAGGCGTGGATTTTTTAAAGAATATTTTTTCAAGGACCTATACAAGGCGTGGATTTTTTAAAGAATATTTTTTCAAGGACCTATACAAGGCGTGGATTTTTTAAAGACTAATTTTTCAGGGTCTATTCAAGGCGTGGATTTTTTAAAGAATATTCAAAAAATATTTTGTATCCTTAAGATAATTATACTTGTTATCCTTTTATGAAAATAATTTCCCATTGACCATTCAAAAGTGATTAACTCAATATATGTGCCCCCTCCACCCCCGTGATGATCTGGTCCTCAATAAAAATTCCTAACACATGTCGATCCAAATTGAAGTTGAGTATTTAGATGAACTCTGGCATATCGAACCAAATGCAATCAAAGGAGACAAAAGGTTAACCGGGTGGGGGAAGGAGGACTTAATGAAATAATCTATGCGTTAAGCTTAATTTCATTATCATCATCCGTCGAGAGAGAGAGTTCTGCATGCAAAGCGAAAAGTATTTGAAGAAGAAGAAGAACACGAAAATAAAAACAGATTTGGAATATGGGGCTCGAATAGTTTCACCACCATAGCTGCTGGTATTCTTCCTTTGTCAGAGGATTTGTGAGAACAATAGGAATTTTTCCAATGGCCATGATGATAATAGACAGAGACTAACAAGGACCAACAAGGATATTGACATGATGAGTTTTAATTTTTGTTCAAGTGGTTTCCATGTTGTTGTTGCTGCTGTTGTTTTCTTTTGTCTGTCAGCATAATTTGTAAGTGGCAGCAAGAATTTGCCAAAAGTGGAAATTGAATGGGAATGGGTAGTTGAGAGAGCGGGAGGGCTCTTAATAATTCTAAAGGATGCGCATGTCCTTAGAAAACAACAAATGTTGCAATTTTTGGTATTCAAAGCCATGGAAGTGTGATGGCGGAATAATTGAATTTTTTGGAAATTAAATAAAAATGTGTTGCGATTTCTTTCTTTTCTATTTTACCCAATCAAAGTTCCGCCATGCAAATCATTGAACCAGACATTTGTCAAGTGTCCTTTCGGCTCATAGTCCTTTTTTTTTGTCGACGATGATGATAGTAATAATTGATTTGAAATTTATTTCTCTTTTGTTTCATTTATTTACAGATGCCAGGCTGGTACCGGTCGCTGCATCGTCGACAAGGCCCATCGGAATCAGTGTCAGGCCTGCCGGCTCAAGAAGTGCCTTCAAATGGGAATGAACAAGGATGGTGAGTAACCCACCCTCTACTCATTAATATTTTTTTTATTTTTATTTGGGAATTTTGATTTGTTGGGGAACAAATCTACCTATCCCCCTACCCTCACCTATCTCCTGTTCTGAAGGCTAAAAACCCAAAGCGTTCAGCCGCAATGAAGTGGAAAATGATGAGCATAATAAATGTTAATGATGTAACGCCATTTAGCAATCGGGCGCAACAGCCTACTTGCAGGCATGTTCCGGCGCTCACCTCCTCCGTCAGGCTTTTCTGCCAAGGTGTGTGGAGGTCCATGGAGCTCGGTTCGGGGTATTTCTTTTTTAGATTTGCATTTTATCTTTAATTGCTGTAATTGCCAGAGACAAACAAGGACACGTGCCTTTTCATGTTGCTGCTGTTGACTGATTGTCTGTTTGTCCGTCCGTCTGTCTGTCTCTCTGCCGGAGAGTGTGTCAATTTCAAATTGAGTGTCTCTCTCTCTTTTAAATACAAATCATTGTTGCGTGTAAATTGTGTGAAACTGGCGCTTGATATGGCTAAGCGCGGTGTGATGAGGATGTTTGCTATTCATTTTTTAAGGATTTGAGGTGAGGAGCAGTAGTCACCCCTTTTTTAGAAAACAAAAATTTGAATGACAGTGGGAAGAAACATACCTTGAAAAAATTTTCTTTAAAAAATCCACGCCTTGTATAGGTCCTTGAAAATCTTCTTTAAAAAATCCACGCCTTGCATAGGTCCTTGAAAAAAAACGTTCTTTAAAAAATCCAAGCCTTGCATAGGTCTTTGAAAAAAATGTTCTTTAAAAAATGCACGCCTTGTATAGGTCCTTGGAAATCTTCTTTTAAAAATCCACGCCTTGTATAGGTCATTGAAAAAATATTCTTTAAAAAATCCACGCCTTGTATAGGTCCTTGAAAAAATATTCTTTAAAAAATCCACGCCTTGTATAGGTCCTTGAAAAAATATTCTTTAAAAAATCCACGCCTTGTATAGGTCCTTGAAAAAATATTCTTTAAAAAATCCACGCCTTGTATAGGTCCTTGAAAAAATATTCTTTAAAAAATCCACGCCTTGTATAGGTCCTTGAAAAAATATTCTTTAAAAAATCCACGCCTTGTATAGGTCCTTGAAAAAATATTCTTTAAAAAATCCACGCCTTGTATAGGTCCTTGAAAAAATATTCTTTAAAAAATCCACGCCTTGTATAGGTCCTTAAAAAAATCTTCTTTAAAAAATCCACGCCTTGTATAGGTCCTTGAAAAAATGTTCTTTAAAAAATCCACGCCTTGTATAGGTCTTTGAAAAAATTACTTACTTACTTAGCTGGCTTGTTACAGAACGGTGGTTCCATAAGCCGAGCTTAAAAAAAGATTTCCAAGCGCGTCGGTCTTGTGCGAAAGTCCACCAATTTGGAAGACCACTTTCCAAGATGTTGTTTTCTACGTAGGCTCGCTTTTATATGCCTTTTGAGCTGGGGCATTCTCATTCATCCGTACAACATGACCTAGCCACCGTAGACGCTGCAGCTCATTACGACTGACTATGTCGATGTCCGCGTATAAATTATAAAGTGGTACATTCGACGCCAATATTCACCGTCGACACAGATCGGCCCGTACATCTTTCGGAGAATTTTTCTTTCAAACACCCCAAGAGCTGCCTCTTCTGCTTGCGTAAGTACCCATGCTTCAGATCCGTATAACATCACGGGTAGTATCAGCGTCTTGTAAAGTGTGAGTTTGGTCTGGCGGGAGGTTTGTTTCTAAAGTGCCTACTTAGACCATAGTAGCACCGGTTGGCCATTACAATCCTTCTCCGAATTTCAAAACTGATGTCATTCGTTTTTTTTTATGGCAGTACCAAGGTATATAAAATCTTTAACCTCCCGCGAAGCTGTAGTTCTCAAGTTCCACAGTTGGTCCGAGTCTACTGGACGTCTTGCGCGTTGATACCATCAGCTTGGTCCTCTCGCAGTTTACTGCCAGACCCACTTTGGCAGACTCCTTTTCAATTTGTTCAAAGGTGGCTGTTACCGCTCGCAATGTTCGACCCATTATATCGATGTCATCGGCGTAGGCGAGTAACATGTGTTGTTTGGTGTACAGGGTGCCATTTCTGTCCACCTTTGCGTCTCGTATGACTTTTTCCAGCGGGATGTTAAAATGATCACACGACAAACTGTCACCTTGTCTGAATTCACGTTCGGTATTAAAGGGCTCCGAGAGGTTCTTTCAGACTTTACCTGCTGATCTTATGCCACATAAAGTTATCCTGCATAGCCGAATTAATTTTGCAGGAATGCCGAACGCAGACATGGCTTTAAACACCTCTGAACGGATAGGGCTGTCGAATGCGACTTTATAGTCGACATATAGGTGGTATATGTCGATGTGTTTTTCATAGGTCTTTTCCAGGATTTGGGGCCGAGTGAAAATCTAGTCAATGGTTGATTTGATAGGTCTGAAGCCGCATTGGTATGGTCCAATGATGTCATTGACCATTGGCTTCAATCGTTCACACAGCACACTGGATAGCACTTTATATGCGATGGGAAGGGGACTTATTCCTCTATTGCTGGCACATATCGTCTTGTCTCCTTTTTTGTACACGGGTTACAGGATGCGGAGGTTCCAATCATTGGGCATGCATTCCTTTACCCAAATTGTACTAATCAGCTGGTGCATGCTCCTGATCAGCATCTGACCACCAGTCTTGAATAGTTGGTGGTCTTGACCCATTAAAATATTCTTTTAGAAGTCCACGCCTTTAGTGGGCTGGATCTGAAAAACTATTCTTTTAGAAGTCCACGCCTTTAGTGGGCTGGATCTGAAAAACTATTCTTTTAGAAGTCCACGCCTTTAGTGGGCTGGATCTGAAAAACTATTCTTTTAGAAGTCCACGCCTTTGGTGGGCTGGACCTTAAAAAATATTCTTGTATACGTCCTTAAAAAATGTCCTTTAAAAAATCCACGCCTTGTGTAGGTCCTTGAAAAAATGTCCTTTAAAAAATCCACGCCTTGTATAGGTCCTTGAAAAAATGTCCTTTAAAAAATCCACGCCTTGTATAGGTCCTTGAAAAAATGTCCTTTAAAAAATCCACGCCTTGTATAGGTCCTTGAAAAAATGTCCTTTAAAAAATCCACGCCTTGTATAGGTCCTTGAAAAATGTCCTTTAAAAAATCCACGCCTTGTATAGGTCCTTGAAAAAATGTCCTTTAAAAAATCCACGCCTTGTATAGGTCCTTGAAAAAATGTCCTTTAAAAAATCCACGCCTTGTATAGGTCCTTGAAAAAATGTCCTTTAAAAAATCCACGCCTTGTATAGGTCCTTGAAAAAATGTCCTTTAAAAAATCCACGCCTTGTATAGGTCCTTGAAAAAATGTCCTTTAAAAAATCCACGCCTTGTATAGGTCCTTGAAAAAATGTCCTTTAAAAAATCCACGCCTTGTATAGGTCCTTGAAAAAATGTCCTTTAAAAAATCCACGCCTTGTATAGGTCCTTGAAAAAATGTCCTTTAAAAAATCCACGCCTTGTATAGGTCCTTGAAAAAATGTCCTTTAAAAAATCCACGCCTTGTATAGGTCCTTGAAAAAATGTCCTTTAAAAAATCCACGCCTTGTATAGGTCCTTGAAAAAATGTCCTTTAAAAAATCCACGCCTTGTATAGGTCCTTGAAAAAATGTCCTTTAAAAAATCCACGCCTTGTATAGGTCCTTGAAAAAATGTCCTTTAAAAAATCCACGCCTTGTATAGGTCCTTGAAAATCTTCATTTAAAAATCCACGCCTTGTATATGTCCTTGAAAATCTTCTTTTAAAAATCCACGGCTTGTATAGGTCCTTGAAAATCTTCTTTTAAAAATCCACGCCTTGTATGGGTCCTTGAAAAAATTTTCTTGAAAAAACCCCCGCCTTGTATAGGTCCTTGAAAGAATGTTCTTTAAAAATCCACACCTTGTATAGGTCCTTAAAAATGTTCTTTAAAAAAATCCACGCCTTGTAAAGGTCCTTGAAAAAATCCGATTTACCTTTCGAAACCACTGTGCCTTAGTACTTAAATATACCTTGCTCTTCCTTTTTCTATGTCCTGTTGTTCTTCATTTCTTGCCCCCCTCCTGAAAAAAATCATATTTGAATATGATGATGTTGTTGTTGTTGTCTTCCTTCTTTTTTGTTGTTTCTATATTTACCTTAATGGTTGTCATTTGCGTTTTGGCCTCACCGCCATCCTTGCTGTGATGCCACTACTGGGTGCGAGCGCGTGTGCAAGATTTCTTCACAAAGGATAAGGCAAACAACAACAACAACAGCAGCAACAACAACACCACAATATTGTTTTTGGTTGGTTGACTTTCATGTTTATTTTTAAAGGATATTCCGTTTTGGTTACGCTCCACTTTGGTTCATTCATTTGGAAACATTGGGCAACAACAACAAGAGTAACAACAAAGTATCAATGGTGGATGGATTGATGGCTGAATAGATGAATGATGTATTTCTTTTTGGTTATTTGAGGTTTCTGCCGATGTGGCTTGCATAAGTTCCTACCATCCTGCCACACATCCTGCCCGACATTCATCCCAGCATGCAAATTATTTAACCAAAGGATAATAATTTCCTCTCTCTTCATTTTGTGTGTTTTGTTGTCTGTCTGTCTGCGGCAAGGATATGGTTGATGGATCGCTTCGTCGATGTTGTATTTTCTATAATTTGTTGTTGTATTTTCCCCGTTTTTTTTTTATTGGAAGCGTGTGCTTTGGACACATTTCATCGATGAGGATGATGATGAGCTGATGCCGATGCTGCTGTTCAATCAACCTGCAAACAAATATTCCACAAAATATGACATGTTTGCTTTCCTATTTAAAATGCTCCCGTGCAGGTTCCGCATGCCATCAATTCTCATAATGGTCGGGGTAGTTGCAGATCTCTGTTTGCTGTCTGCTTTTGATGTTCGAAGGTTGTCTTTTGAAAGTGAATTGTTCTTCTCTTTGTTTTTGATTTCCCATGGTTCGGAGATTTGTTTAAATATTACAACAGCAACAAAAAAGACACATGTTTTGTCATGCATGCAATTTGAGGTGGAAGGTGAGACGGGAAAAAGGCTGGTGAGTGGGTGTGGGTTATTTGGGAAATTAAATAAAAGAAGATAAGTTTTCTGAGAGAAAAGTTTACAGAAGGGGTTCTAGCTTCTGCAAGGCGGAAAAAAATATGTTTAAGGACCTTCCGACAAGAGTGGATTTTTAAAAATATGTTTTCAAGGATTTACACAGGGTGTGGATTTTTTAAAAATTTTTTTACAGACAAGCATGGATTTTTTTAAAGAAATATTTTTTTGAAGGACTTACA
>NW_026878281.1:0-10456 GCF_032173495.1 Musca vetustissima | reverse complement strand
CATTTGCAACAACACAAATGCACAGATGTTTACAATGGATTGTATACTCCATATGGTGGCTGTTGATAGTAACGGAGATTTTGATGTGAGCCATGGGCATTGATGTGAGTGAGAGTTTTGTAAACTCCGGAGTGCTCAACTTCTTGCTTTTTTCCTATTATTGTTTTTTATTGTATGTTCGGTTTATTGAACTCCATGCCAGATGGCATGGATTTTTAGTTTGTTTGATTGTGTGTATGTATGTCGACATCTATGTACGTTACCAATAAAGACTTATTGTTTTAAAGACATTTTCTATGTCACATTTTGTTAATTTGCAATGAACAATTGGCAAATGTTTGAAATGGGAAATGAATGGAAGTAAATATTGCCTTTGATAGGATTTTTTGAGAATTCAAGTGAATAATTATTTCGGAGCAGAAATCAATTTTTTCAGAAAACGGATTTTTGGACGGAATAGCAATCATAGCAGTCAAATCAAGTCTCATTAAAATAATCCGATAAAAAACCTACAAAATTTCTTTTAACTATAAATGTGCACTGATAGATAAGTATTTATAAGACATTGGTATACGACCTATAGACCATGTAGTACTAAAAAGAAAACACCTTTCAAAAAACTAAATGAATTATATGTGATATTTATTCTGTATGAAGAATAAACAAGTAGAAAGGATGTTAATTTCGGCTGTACTGAACTGTTTTATATCCTCCATCATGTCTTAATCCGCATAGAATAGAATTTTATTCTAATTTTGTGGAACGGAATCAAAAATTTAGTACTTCAATTTATGGCGATTGGTATAAAAATCGAATATTACTATATGTCATTCTATGTGTAGAAATACCTCCAGAGGTTTTTTGACTATAGTTGATCGGAGGAGGATTCCTATATAAAGAATATACACAGGAGCACTTTTATCCATAGAATATCCATAGTGGGGCTTCTATCTACAGAAACTCGCATGAGGGCTTCTGTGTATAAAATGCCCATAGTATATATTCTATCTGGAGAGGCAGATAGATCGGCAGAATACCAATAAAGGGTACTTATAAATCATTTACATGAGGCCTTCTCGTATGAGGTCTACAAACTACGGAACTTCAAGAGAAAGTCTTTTTACCTTATGGTCTATTTCACGGTGACCGCATAATATTAGGTTAGGGAAAAATAAATCCATTATATTTTTGTGAACTATAGGACTTTATTTAACATGCTTCGGAATGTTCAGATTTGGTCCAAATATGCACCGTTTTGTTGTATGATTTTAAAGGTAACTTCATAATGTCTCTCTCATAGAAGTCCTGCATTCCATTTGCAAAGAACTCTAGTTGTCGATTTTTATATAAAAATATAAAAATATGATAATCGTTTGGTTTGGCACTAAACAACTAAGTACCCTACGGTTTCCGACGCTTTTGCACTATACAGATAAACTAAAAGTTTACAATCAGCCCTTAATAAATGGAACGAACTGAACGCCTAATAAAGCCTTATTCGTCGGAGAAACTCTCATGACGGTATCAACGATCGTTTTCAAAAGAAATTTGATCCTCTCTGGCACAGTTATCGGACCGATCCCAACTCCAATTTACCACAATTTTCCAGTTCAAGACAAGAATCCACAGCAATTCTAGCCTTGGTAAAAACGAACTGATAATTCTTATTTGGCAGATACTGTCCCAAAAATCTATATTATCCAAATCCGCAGTCATTTCAATGCATGTGGAAGGTTAAGGTTAAGAGTTCTTCCGGCTATAAAAGACCCATAAGACTTCTTCTGTCTATAAAGAGTCTATAGACTATAGAATATCCACGGGGATCTTTTATATATAGACTAGCACCCATAGTATGCCTTCCCATTATGGAAGAACAGTAGTAAGTCTACATTTATGAAATGCCCACCAAAGGAGTTCTTCCTGCTAATAGAGACCCACAAGCGTTGATTTGTTCATAATCGGTTTGCTAACAAAATACTATCTATAGAAGATAAGAATGTGTTCTATCTGTGGAAGGCCTACAAGAGGCCCTCATGAAACCCCATAAAACCCCGTAAACATCTCTTTTTTTTTTTTTTTTTTTGTTTAAAAACTAAACCTATGTTCCCAAAAAAAATATGATTCACCTTGAATTGCCCAATTTATAAAATTTGGCACATATGAATGCGAAACACCACTGATTATACAACTAAAGTGGCATTCAAAATAGAAACAAACAAGCGACGTGAACAGCAACAACAACAAAACACATTTGTTGCCACCATCTAACCGGTACACATTCACCATAAGTGCAACACCTCACGAGTACACACTTGCTGTGAAGTACTTAACACCACAGCTGTAAAAATAGCAAATCTCGTTTCGTTTGTGGTCTGATGTTGAAGTTGAAAGGAGCGTCAGGCAGCATGACACCGCCAGCTGGTGTACCAACAGCAGAACCGCAATACTGCTTAAACATTCAACGGTTTTCAGTTGATGTTTAATTGAGTTTAAAATAAGTTCAAATAATGCCACTGTCGACGGAAGCATATTTATGTGTGTGTATTTCTTTGTTTGCGAGTGTGTGTGTTTTTGGAGGGTGTCTGTAATTAATTGTGAGTAAATGTTTTAATGAGCTTAGATTTGTTGATTGTAGGCGAAAATGAAAAATAAAAGTATTGAAAGATAGCAAATAAGAAGATAGCTATAATTAGGAGTGGTGCTATATTTTTTTCTATATGTTGTGATATATGTTATAGTTATTAAATATTCAGCATAGTATATGTTAGAAGAGTAAACACAATTAATTAGACATAAGTAAATAAGTAATAAACATTAACAAAAATCCTTATGGTCGATTTTAGCCTAATTTGTAGGAAAGTAGTTTAGAATCCACAGAAAGCTCGCAGAAGGTATCCTATCTATAGAATACCACCGAAATCATCAATAGAAGATCCACATGAAGACCTACAGACCTCTGTGTGGATTCCACCACCTCTTTTGGGAAAGGATAAAACACTCAGCCATAGACAATTGCGGATTGGATAATTTGGTTTCGTTTAGAGAAAGAACGAACTAAGTCATTGGTATGATAATATATTAGAATAAACTTCTGTTAGTTGGTAAATATACAAATTCGTGATATGTAAGTAAATTAATAAATTTAAAAAAAAAAAATAATTGGAATCAACTAAAAATATTTTATTAATGTTTGTTCAAATTAATGTTGTTCAAACGCCAGGAATCCAATTTTTTTGGTAAAAAATCCATTTCAGGCAAATCTGATAAAACTTTATATATTTGAACTGGGGACTTTGATCTTTACATCAATAGAATTTCATAACGTCGTGGGTCACGGTTTACAAATGAATAGTACGAAACTATATAGCAAATATACTCGCCAGAACTGCAACCGACCAACCTACAACAGATGTAAATAATGTCAATGTGTCTAAAAGCGAAAAACATGTTATGTGGAGACTCAAATGAGGACAAATCCAAACGTAATGCCAAACAAAAAGGAAATCAGCAGACTGGCCGGTATTCTCACATGTCTACTTACAAAATATTGGATGCTTGGGAAACAAATGGTGTAGAGCGTGTGAAGAAGACAGCAAAACGTTAGAACACCTCCTGTGAGACTGTCCACCCTTTTCAAGCTTCCTAACCCAACTCGTAGGAAATTACAGGTAATATCAAACGCATTTATGTCACGTGGATTAACTCCAACAGAGAGATTCCCGATCAGAAATTACCGAAAGACAATAGACCAATTGTCATATCTTCCTTTCTACTTAAAACACTAGGAAATTTTCTGGACCTTGAAATAAGAATCTATTTCGATATACACAAGATGAGATGGTCGGACACATTAAAGGAACATGGATAATTCCTTGGCTGTGGTCCTCGATATTGAAGGAGTCATTAACGATGTCAAGCTAGAATCCATCCATTCCTCGCATGAATGTACTACAGGTCTCACTTCAACTCTAAAAGAATGGATATAGATCGGAGATACATTTCTCAAAACGAAGTGACTGTGACTTTATGATTACTAAGTGCATACAATGTGGCATTCCGGTACCTTGGTGTGTAAACAAATTCCTTACAGAACATTTTCAAAATAACTTCATATTTCCTTCTCCATTGGTACCTATTTATACCCTTCACCACACTGTGGTACAGGGTATTATGTCTTTGTGCATATGTTTGTAACAGGCAAAAGGAAATAAGGTAGATACATGGTTCCTTTTGAGAATACGCATAGAATCACTTTCTAAGTCGATTTATGTATGTCCGTCCGTCCGTCTGTCTGTCCGTCTGTCTGCGCATTTTAAATTGTAAACAAAGTACAGGGCGCATTTATGATCCGAATTAGATGAAATTTGGCATAGGTCACTTATTCGGCCCAAGGACGAACCCTATTGAAATTGGGAAAAATCGGTTCAGATTTAGATATAGCTCCCATATATATATTTAACTGATTTAATGTAAACGGTCCCTATATATCTTTAGGTCTAGAATTATGTTTGACAAATTTCGTGAAAATCGCTCCAGATATAGATATGGTGCACCAAAGTCGCTATATATCTTTCGATTTGCACGAAATTTGGCATAACGTACTGAATTGAGCCTAGAGTGATGTCTGCCTTGTTTCGTGAAAAGCGGCCCAGATTTTACTATAGATTGATTTTAAGTAATTGACGCACCAAGGAACCAATAGGCTGATAGGAACAAAACGTTCTGAAATTACTATAACCTAATCTGTGACATGCTTGTTTGAAATCGCTTAATATTTGGATAGGGCTTTCATATATATTTTCACCAGAATTTAAGTAAATTGGGCATCAAACTCCTCATGTAGTCAGATTGACATCAAATTTTGCACAACTTACAAAATTGAGCATAGAATTACGTAGTTGCGTTTTCTAGAAGTACAGACATAGCCCAACGGATGACCTATTTATATTTGTTTGAAGTCGATTTACATACTTTATGGATAGATCTAGGTAGATTCACATTTAGATAAATATCACATATTTTATTTCATCCAATTTCATGTTAATAGTCCTGTTTAATATACCCATAGTGGTGAAGGGTATCATATAGTCGGCCCCGTCCGACTTTACTACTTTCCTTACTGGTTTTAGTTATGTCGACCTCATGTTAAAGTGTATACAAATTTTATGCCGGCTGAAATTGGCGACCTTTTCACTTCTTTCTCCATATAATTTTAACTTTATCTACAATCACTAAAACAACCAATTTTTACTTCCAAAAGTACTAGCTTTTCAAAGGATAAAAGAATAAAATTTGCTTTTAATTTGTCTGTGTCCAGTCGCATTCTAAATTCCAAGTGGCCTACCACATTGATGTGATAAAATTATAAAAACAGTTCCAACAGTTTTAGTTTGATATTTATTTTAACGGGAAAAGTTGCGCTTTTCACAATCTTTATGTTTGTATGTTTTGTGTGTGTGTTTTAGAAATAGTTAAAAACTTTTATACATTATTCAAATACAAGAAAAAATAGTACTGTTTTTTTTTCAAAAATTTGTCTGAGGTTACAACTCATTTGCATTATCACCATATCAAGGGGGGTTATTATGGCGTGGTAAATACGATTAGATTAGGGAGGGCAAAGGTCGACATTTTGATTTTTCGATTTTTGCTTCTGACCAAAATTTAGATTTTTACCTTTGACTGAATATTTCGATTTTGTAGACGCATAGAATCAGTGTCCATAACTTCCACTAGGAAAGCAGCAAAATTAAAATATTCGATATTATACTGAAATATAATCTTAGAATATTCAATAGGGGCAACATATCGACGTTCATGAATAGAATGAGAGGTGAAGACATTGAATAAATGTCACTAATATGGAATGGCTCTGATGTGAGGATCTGAGGGGTATCGGAATTCTTTATTTCCGATTTTAGGATAATTATATTCCTGATTTCTACGCTTACGGTAAATCAGAAGCCTTATTGGACTCCTCTGAAGACGAACTGGAATAAGCTCAATGGTAAAACAGCATCTTCGGTTGTTGACTCCAAAACGGTCGAGGAGAATTTAGCACAGGTCACTTATTTGGCTCAAGGACGAACCCTATTGAAATTGGAGAAAATCGGTTCATATTTAGATATAGATATAGGTCCCATATATAGTTTCGTCCGATTTTATGTAAATTGTGCACCAAACTCCGAATATTGGTCCGATTGAGACAAAATTTTGCATAGTGTACTGAATAGGGTCCAGATTGATGTTTGCGAAATTTTGTTGGAATCGATTCAGATTTAGATATAGCTCCCATATGTAGTTTCGTCTGATTTTACGTAAATGGAGTACCATACTGCCAATGGATGACATCCGTGAAGTTTTGTTGATTTAATAAAGCTTAATGCCTGTTCTATTTGCACGATAGTTTGGTGCGTATGGATGAGCTTATGTCTGTTCAATTCACATCAAATATTGCATAATATATTGGAATGAAATCGATTCAAGTTTAGATATAGCTTCCATATATATTTTTATCCGATTTACGTTGTACCAAATAACTAAATTTTACTCGATTAAAACAAATTAGTACACAACGTGTATTGGATTTTGCGCTATATTTTGGATAGCGCACCATACATAGTTTGTTCGATTTAATACAAATGATTCACATTCAACTTTCAACCCTAATATATTCGATTTTCATTAAAGGATTTTTCCGTTTTAACCTACGTAAAATATACATAATATAGCGTTTACAAATTGCAACTACATTGCTTGAATTTAATTATTATTATTTTTATACCCTTCACCACACTGTGGTACAGGGTATTATGTCTTTGTGCATATGTTTGTAACAGGCAAAAGGAAACGAGATAGACCCATGGTTCCTTTTGAGAATATGCATAGAATCACTTTCTGAGTCGATTTATGCATGTCCGTCCGTCCGTCTGTCTGTCCATGTTAAATTGTAAACAAAGTACAGGTCGCATTTATAATCCGAAATGGATGAAATTTGGAACAGGTCACTATTCGGCCCAAGGACAAACCCTATTGAAATTGGGAAAAATAGGTTCAAATTTAGATATAGCTCCCATATATATTTTCGTCCGATTTAAGGTTAATAGTGTACCAAAGTCCCTATATATCTTTCGATTTGCACGAAATTTGGCATAGCGTACTGAATTAAGTCTAGAATGATGTGTGCAAAGTTTCGTGAAAATCGGTTCAGATTTAGATATAGCTCCCATATATATATATATATATATATATTCGTCCGATTTAAGGTAAATGGTGTACCAAAGTCCCTATATATCTTTCGATTTGCACGGAATTTGGCATAGCGTACTGAATTAAGTCTAGAATGATGTGTGCTAAGTTTCGTGAAAATCGGTTCAGATTTAGATATAACTCCCATATATAGTTACGTCCGATTTTAGGTAAATAGTCCACTAAAGTCCCTGGATATCTTTTGATTTTCACGAATTTTGGCATAGCGTACTGAATTAAGTCTAGAATGATGTGTGCAAAGTTTCGTGAACATCGGTTCCGATTTAGATATAGCAGTCATATATAGTGTCGTCCCATTTTAGTTAAATGGTACACCAAAGACCCATCATTAGGCCGATTGACACAAAATTTTGCATAACGTACTGAAGTTAATATAACCTAGTATGTGGAATGTTTTGTTGAAATCAGTTCAAATTTTAAGTAAATGATGCACCAAGAACTCAAAACCGGTGACAAGTTTCGATGAAATCGGTTTAGATTCCGATATAGCTTTTATATATATTTTCGTCCGATTATTTGATTATCATAACCCCACTGTACACAATTGCCATGAGAAGGAGACAAAATAAAACTTAATTAGTGATATGCCTAATTAACCGCTCTTGTACCTACAAATTAAGCTCAACGAAATATAGAAGTTAGCTTCGGCTTAAAAAAATCTTTTACAGCAATTCACACAATAATGACTTGTTTAAAATTGTGATTGCAACTTTTAGCTGCGGTAAGTAAAAAAACTCAAAAACCCATAGTGGTGACCTTAGACAAAAGAGGCAGAAGTTATTTGCTTCTAAAATTTCATGGTCTGGGTGTCCTTGGAGAGATATTAAGAACCTAGAGGAAATCCCTTAGGGAAAAAGTAAAATCGGACGGGGCCGCTATCGTTGGTCGTTGGTTTAGTATTTGTATAACTTCGTACAAAAATATTTGTGTGTGCTATATATAAATCTGGACCGATTTAAAGAATACATGATAGACGCCATTCGGTATGCTGCAACTTTTTGTAGAAGTATGTGTCAATATGAAAAAAAATATTTCAAGTGAAATGAGAGAGAACAGATCAAAATGAGAACAGATCAAATTAAACAAATCAAATTAAACTCCACCATAGGAATACTTCAACTTAAAGTTTCAACCCAAAATGTGAATATATAACGACAATTGCACCAAGCGATTCTTCAAATATAAATTTCAGCAATTTTCAATTGGAATTTTTCTTCAAAAATCCCAAAACCCCATGATAGGGTGGACATTCCTTTACGCAAAATATTAAAAATACCGAAAATCGGTATGGGGGCCAATCTTAAATGCGGTCCTATATAGTTCATTCTTGAGCTTGACATTCTAGTTTTTTTTTATCTCGATATCTTCCGATGGTAGAATGATTACAACTAAATAAATAAATTAGTAAGAAAAGTTCCAAGGACGGACGGACCTACTATATGATACCCTTCACCTCTTTGCGTCCATACAAGATATGCTGATATGAACATTATGCTGTAGGAAGAAAAGACATAACAAAATTGTGTGCCAATCGGATAAACATTGGGTCTTTAGTGCACAATTTACATTAAATCGGATGAAAATATATATGAGAGCTATCATCATTCTAGAATTAATTAAGTACGCTATGCCAAAATTTGTGGAAATCGTAAGATATATAGGTACTTTGGTGCACCATTTACATTAAAACGGAAGAAAATATATATGAGAGCTATATCTAAATCTATACCAATTTCGTCCTTGGGCCAAATAAATGAGCTGCACTAAATATCATCCAATTCGGATTATAAATGCGACCTTTACTTTGTTTACAATTTAACATCAACAGACGGACGGACATGCATAATTCGACTCAGAAAGTGATTCTATCCATATTCTCAAAATGAACCATGGATGTATCTCGATTGCTTTTGTACCACAGTGTCTCAATCGGACAAACCTTGGGAGTTCGGATGAAACTGTATATGGGAGCTATATTTAAATCAGAACTGATTTCAGCAAAACTTCACAGACGTCAAACTGGACCTAATTCAGTACGCTGTGCGAAAATCGGAGAAATATTGTGAGTTTGGTGCATCGTTTAGATAAAACCGGACGAAGGTATACATGGGTGCTTTTTATAAATCTCTAATCTAAATTCTCCAATTTTGATCCAGAAATAGTGGACATATATTTATAATTTTTAGTGGAAAATTTTGGTACATAATAAGAACCCAATGTACCTAATTTCAGCGAATTCGTGGACTGTCCATCGTTGAACTTGACCTGCCTGTATATCTGTCAGCAACACCGTCTGATATACTGTGAAAATTTTCACCAAAATCGAACAAAAGTTGTGTATTTGAATCTTTTATTTTGAAAGTGTTTAAGTCCATTTTAGGATCTGATGCAAACCTTTGTTTTATAGAAAAGTATACAAAACATATTATGTTGTATGGTCCATTATGTTTATTGTATGCATAATGCGATTATAGCTATATGTAAATCTGGACCGATTTCGATCTGGTGTCTGGGGCACCATTCAGATAAAATCGGACGAAAATATAGATGTAAGTTTTTTCTAAACAGCTTCAACGTAACACACGTAATTTTAGATTTAAAGCGATGACAAAAATTGGATATCGAATTGATTCCGCTTCCACCATATTCATCTTCTGTGCCCCAAAATATCTGGGTTGAAAAAGTACAATATGGATCTATGTTTTGATATAGTCCCCATATAACAGTCCCGCTTAATTTTACGTATTTTAATTGTCTTACGTTAATTTACCAAGCGATATAACTTTTAGGATGCAAGTCGGAGTATAAAATACCACTTGAGAGAAATATGACATATAGGCTCCTCCAAATGTTTGGTACACTGAAGGTCTTAGGCGATTAATCCAACATGAGTGTCTGTAATTTTGTATTTCGTTTTATCACAGTATAAAAACTCCTTCCAGTCTATTTTAAACGTCTTAGACACCATAATTATGTTCTCACGGATGTCTCGAAGAAGCACCTAATGATAGAGGGTATAAAACTCGGGTATATTATTTTCTATTGATGATAACGGTATTTTTACATATTTCAGTATAACACTCCAAATATTATATTAATTTTTTAAGGAGCGGTTGAAATTATAATTAAATAAGTAAATGTGATATTTTTCAAAATTTGTACTACAACAACAACTGCTTTACCGCCA